>NW_028145462.1:2822500-3087500 GCF_977016875.1 Pavona decussata
ATACCGCCTTTATGTGATTGGTTTTCGTACCAGAATGAGATTCTAGATCAAGTGAAGCTACCGGGTGAATGCGCACCGGTGCGACTCATACCGACGTGACATTTTTGACCAGTATCATCCGAACAGATGTAGAACCACATGTGAGAACCGAGACGAACTTGTACCGGTTTGAAAATCGTACCGTTTTCACTTCCTTAAAGGGGACGTATCATGGGTTTTTTGATATTTTTTGTTAAGAATGATGAAATAAGACCTTTAATCAGCTGTCAAATAATTCTAGAATGACGAGACGAAAGTAATCATCTCAATTCTTCGGCCTACTCTGTCTCTGGCTAGAGGCACTAATCGACAGTTTTATTGCACTGGGGTGATGATTTATAACAAACCTGACAATTATTTCGTTGTTTCTGTTGACAGACAAACATTTTTGGGTGTTGAATTGACAGCAAATTTGCGTGATACTTCCCCTTTAAATAATTCACTCCAGGTGATTTCCCAATTGCTTGTCTTCTTCTTCACAGACATTCGCTTAGACTGGGAAGCATACAACATCCTACCACAGGACTCTCAGCTTCTGGACATGTTGGTATTCATTGGTCAGCCCCTGCCAGTGTTCAAGGATGGACAGGAGGTGGTACCGGCTGTCAAGGAAGAGGACTGTTATCAGCGTGAGGAGGAGAAACCATTCATACAAGTCAAGCTGAGAGAACACGATGGAATATGCGCAAACAGGCCATTTGATGTCACACCCAGTCAACAGGTTAGAGAGTCATGGGTATTTCACGGGCTTTACTTTGTTTTTTCATTGTTGTTGTTGTTGTTGTTGTTGTTGTTGTGGTCTTCTTTTATTGACTTCCTTTGTCTAGACCATCAAGGGAACCATATGCATTTTCTTTATCTTTTCTTTTAACAAAGACACGTAGTCAAACAAGTAGAAAAAAATACCTTCTTAATTTCTACCTTCCTCCATTCTCCCTTTTATTTTTACTTCTCGTTTATGTTTCCTTTTTTCTTTTCCTTCGTTATTGTATATTATAACTAATTGTGATTTTACCTATCTCGCCACTATCGTTCTATTAAACTTTGTAATTTAGCATTAGTTTTTAAAACAAAGCGCGTGTGCATCCTAATCTAATTCCTATTGGCGTCATCATGGTACATTTTGCAACACACGCACGGCCGTGTGTCCATCCGATGACGTCCGATGACGTCCGATGGGAAAGCATGCGCGCGCTATGTTATAAAAACCTTTTTACAGAGAGACAACACCGTAAGAAATTTATATTTATAAGAGCTTGTCGAAGTTTAATGAAATGTTTTTGTACAGATAATTTTGTAATTAATCAGGAACAAAAACTGTTTTCCAGGAATCATTTACTTTATTTTCACTACATTATAAAAGAATTGGTTCATGCTTTTAGCTGTGCGTATATCGAGCGAGTTACGGATGCACTTGGGAAGTTTGGAGAGCACTCAAGCTAGAGTTGCTTTCGGCTACGCCTCGAGCAACTCTTACGCCCAAAACCCTCTAAACTCACGTTATTAGCTGGGTCCTCAATTTATGATGAACTGTCGTGCCTTCGCTCTCAACGTGACTAATGATGACATGTATTGCAGCATTCAAGCGATGTCATCTTTTTTTGCTTCCAGGTGATTCCTGCTAAAGGCCATACCTCCGCCAAGGTGTCTTTCTACCCTCACACAGAAAACCCGTCTGGTGAACTGTGCACTGGATACGCTGCAGCTTACATGAGCTTAGATCCTCAGGTATAAGGTCATATCAAATAAGAAATAAGTCTAAATTTCACTGATTTCATGACAGACATTTTGGCATTCTTGGAAAAATAACAAAGTTTCCCGTGAATGAAGTAATATATCAAACAGAAGGAAGAGTGTTTCATCAGATTTCCAAACACCGAGAAGGGGGTTGAAAAACGTTTTTTGATATAACTTCCCAAACCTTAAAAATTCCAGGAGAACTTTAAAGCAGAAGCACACCAGTTTTGAAGTGTTTTCCTTTGTATTCTCTTTAACTACTTCCAACTTTTTTTATAGGTCCTCGAGATACCTGGGCGTGTGAAACGACTGCATGGTGTGGAGTTAAAACCCTTCCGCCTAGACATGACAGCCAACATCGACCCTGCCTTGTAAGTTAAGCGAGTTTTATGTAACAAATGGATGAAGGGTTGTGTTATTTTCTAAAGCAACTGTGGTGCTGTGTCGGCGGGGGGGGGGGGGGGGGGAGGGGAGGGGGGCTAAACACGAAAATTTGGTTGTCATATAAAGAAGATTTTGACTTCACTAACACGAGACATTCAATGTGAATAGTTTATTTAGGATGAGTCAACCAGCCATCTGAAGAATGTAACTTAATGCACTAGCATTAAGTGAATCGTTGCAAATTCCACTTGAAAAATAAACTATACATTGAATGGTTCAAAAACTAAGAATTGCGCCACGCCAGATACGAAAAAAACACTAACAACCACCCTTAAAAAGAGGCCAAAAAATATGTCGAAACGTATTCCCCATCTAATGCAGTGGCACTGGGCCCCGAGAAAAGGGCACAAAATACATGCTTACAAAATTACACGAGAAAACCTATCTAAAATAAAACTTCAGCGAAAAAATAGCAAGGTGACTGACCGACATAGAATAACAAGAATCTCCCGCCAAACATATAAAACTTTTGGAGACACTTGTTTAGTTCCTACAGTGTCACTTCTTCAATTTTTCTGTGAAATTCGTCTTCGTTTTGAAGCCATGCTGAAAAATATTAGATGTTTCATTGTTTTCATTTTAGTTTTAGTGCTCGTCAGTTTTTGTGAACAAGGGATTGTATTTTCATTTTCGCCCTAGAATATGAGGTTTAAAAAGATTACATAACTTACTATTTAATGCCGTCAAACCAAACTTTGTTGCAATTTATGTATTTTTTGTAACAGCCTCTTCGTTCATCGAAATAATTTCCTCTTAATTAACCGTGGCGAAACGGGAAGCCATCTTGTTTGTCTTCGGTTGCTCGGAGGTGAATAGTACTTGGCTAATCACCTCCGAGCTAGCCAATCAGCGCGCGCGAAAAAGTACTATTCACTTGTGTGGTATATACTAATAGTAGTATTTCTCACTTATTCCAGCCCCATTCATAATATTTTCGTCCACACGTACAGTTTTCTTCCTATGCACACGAAAAAAAAAAAAAAACTGAGGTGTAGCATGTAGAGAAATCGCGAGACAAGCGTTCCTGTATTGACGCCAGAGCCTACTATCCCCAGTGTCCCGTCTTGCGCGATATTCTACCCAACCGGAAGTGAAATTTGCCACTTTAAAACGCCTCAAACGCGGGGAAGAAAAATCGATAACGAATTTTTTTTTCGATTTTCATAAGAGAACAACAGGAAGATTTCATGAAGCAAATTAAAAAAATTCTGTCGTATACACACTTTAATTGAAGTTCTTTTAATTGCATGTAAAAACCGACAAACTTTGCGACTTTTCCGATTGTATTCTGGGAACAATTTACACTAAATTACAGTATTTAGGGTTAAGCACTCAGGTTTGAAAACGGTTAGCTTTCATTTATTGTGATGGGTAGCTGTATGTATAAGTTAAAAATTTCAATCCTTGAAAGCTAGTCTAGTCCTCGTTGGTGTAGTGGTTATGGATAGAAAAAATGATGCAAACGACTCAGGCTTGAGGGGAACACTTTTTTTTTTTTTCCTTCTTTTATGCTTAAGGACGGTGCCTACTATTGTTACTGCGCATACGTTCTGCGCATCGCGAGATACTCGGGTTTCCTATGGGTGGTGCCTACTAATACGGAAATATTTTTGCGCGGTTTAAAACTATACGGAGAAAGCAGAACTTACCAAATGCCTTTGGTATCTCTAGAGAAAATCTGTGGTAACCGTGCATTTTTCAGAGAAAATTAAGCGTCGATTTAGGAAAAAATCCCATAAAATGGTTTATATTTTGGCGCCCTTTTAGAGATATTGTTGCTTAATTATCTCTGAAAAATGCGTGGTTACCCCCAATTTTCTTTTTGGATTCCAATAGGCCTTGCTAAGATCTGCTTTTCACGCATAGTAATGAACCGCACAAAAATACCTCGGTATTAGTAGGCATCGTCCTTAAGTTTCAAGTGAGTTTTACTTCATGTCGTTTTATGTGAAGGACAAAAGTCAATTGGAGTTATGAAAACGAGTGCTAACCTTTTGAAAATTCGAGGAATTCAAGATGGCCGCCGTTAGAAATCATGACGTATGATGTGACGTTATCGAGTGATGTTGCGGACATCAAAGGAAACATTTTGGGATGTGGTAGTTTCCCTTTAAGGCCCCGTTTATATGGAGACAAGTTGTCCCGGGTAGGAGGGTCACTCGCCTACTCCGCCGAGCTACCCTGGGCGAGCCAACTTTTCCTACATTTCCTTACAAAATTTGGCGAACCGTCTACATGAGAAACAAAAAGTTGGCTCGGCTGGAAGGGTGACCCGCCTAGCCGGGTCACCCTTTTTCGATGGTAGGGTCACCCTCCTAGCCGGGCCAACTTTTCTCAATATAAACACTTTGGCTTGCCCAGCCGGGTCAACTCCGTCAAGGCGAGACAATTAGAGCATGCGCGAGCGCTGTTGGCTTGGGCAAAGGGGTCACCTTTTTTTTCTCATATAAACACTCGCTGAAGTTGACTCGGCTGGGAGGGTGACCCTCTTTCCCGAGACAACTTTTCTCCTTTTAAACGGGGCCCTTACTTTCCATTTTACAACTTCAGTAATCTTGGAGTTATAAAAGTACGGTGAGCCGCTCACTATTTCATTTGGCTATGGAATGATGCGACGCTTTACAGTCGATCCACGTCACGCGTGACCAGTACTTCCGAGAATGAAATGATCTGAACATTCGAATCTTCTTTGTAATGTCCGTCATTTGAATGGAATGTTGAACATTTCTCTGCAAATCTTTCCGAAAAAGACGCATTAACGGGAAAAAAAGATTCAAAATACTTAAGTGAACAATTGTTATTCTTGAAATACTTAATGCTGTAATGTAAAGAAAACGTCATAGCTTTATACCGTCAATAAACTAGGAAATTTCTATGGGAACTCTGAAATCTCGTTGGCGATGTTCGAAAACTGGCATGTAAATTTCAAACTCCGTTCAAATTTCAAAAATTCCGGTCACGCGTGACGTGGATTGTCTGTAAAGACTTTTTCTGCACCGCGCTGAAACACTTCACAAGTCTTTTAAGACCTGCACGATAGTTTGGACTGAAAATTAGACAGATGCAAGGATTGGTGGCACAATTCACGCGAGCGATAAGCATGAGGATACGCAAGTAAAGAATATTGCCGCAAGGCCATCCACCCTCCCACTCAAAGAAATGAAGCAATGTGGTAATACTGAAGGGTACCCAGCATAGTACAAACCCTAACACGATAGCAATGGCCATCTTTAAGACGCTTCTGTTTCTTTTTCTGCGTCGTTTCTCCGTTTTGACGGACGATCCGCCTGGAAATTTCTGCGTCTTGAGCTTGATGAGGATGATTATGTAAATTGTGGCTAACAATGTTATGGGGATATAAAAAAATACAACGAAGGTTGATAGAAAAAAATTCCCGAGGGATGAAGACTCTCCAAAAGCTTCATTCCAACGCAGCTCACACACCAACTGTCCTTGGGATTCGACAAGTTTGAAGGCAAATAAATATGGCAAGCAGACTGCCGTCGCGATGATCCACGTGGCGAGAATGAAGAAAGGGCACCGCTTTAAACTGATGAGTGGGGAACGGAGAGGAAATACCACAGCTCCAAATCGATCCACTGCGATTAGAACCAGGCTTTGGATCGATACTACAGTGGAGACATCTGCTAAGAAGGGAACCAACTTACACAAAGCCTGGCCAAGAGAACCACTGATAAGCCAAGAGCCCGCGTATAAATGTGTTAGGTCCCACGGTAACAGGAATATTGGATACAGCAGGTCGGACATGGCCATGTTGACCATAAAAAAGTTGATCGGTGTCCGTAACGCTTTTGTTTTGTAAACTATGATTCCGATGAATGAATTCCCAAGCAGAGAAACAACGAATATCAGGCAGTAAGCAAAGGTTGTTCCAATTTTTTCTGCTCTACGATTCAGTGGAATGAAGCAGCTTGATCCATTCATCGTTGTATTCATGTTTCCTGGCTAATAGTTCTATTCCTCCAAAGTCGTCTGGCTTCTTTCAAGAGCACAAGCGTTACTTTGTTTGTGCCCAAGGCGAAAACGACTCGTCAAACGCTGGCAATTAAGCGATAGAATTTTCATTGAAGCAATATAATTGTTTGCTCATGGCGCAGATGTTTGCTTTAAAAACAGTCAATTTTATTAATCCGGCTCTTCTCTGTTTAAAACTCCGTTACCTTGTTTGTGTAAGCAAGTCACTCAAAATTCTGCAGTTGGGAAGTAGTTGCAGTTACCAAATAGCTTAGCGAATTAGGACAGATTATTTGATTTCATGCACGCTTTCTTTCCTAATGGAGTTCGAAAAAAATAATCAAGTTTATAGTTTGTGCCTTAAATTAACTCGCCTCTGTGTTCGGTATATTGTCATGGTTAGTTTCTAAGGAACTGTGTGTATAGCTGCGTCGGCTGTGGGGGAGTACAAACAAATATTTGGTTTTGATACGGCAAAGAGATTAAAAAGCTGACGTTTCGAACGCTATACTTCATCGTCAGAGCTTGTCATCGAAAAACTTTAACAGATAATGTCGAGTCTTTTGAGCCGACAGATTTGCTGATTATAAATTTTGATTTTGGCCGTTCTGTACCAGTAAACTAACCAAATATGTGGTGTAATTATTCATATATTCATGTCGGAACTCTTGAGGTATGTTTGTGCAAAGCTTTTTTACTGTTTGTCTTCTCAAGAGATGGAGATAATGTCTTTGTGACTCTTTATTTATTGAAACTTTGCAGCTATCAGAGCCAATTCATGGAGTGTGTGGGCGCACTGACCTTTCAGTACCATGCCGAAAATAGCTTACTCAGCGCTAATAACTTGTTTGCCGATGTCAGCGTTAACGGTTTCAATCTTTTAAAATTCCTCTAGCTCAAACTACAGTCGAACCTGTATTAAGCGGCACCGTATTAATCAGTCAGTTGTCAAAGTCCCGAAAATTACTTCCCTTAATTACTGTAATCCTCACCTGTATTAAACGGTCACCTCTATTAAGCCGTCGCGGTCACCCTTTACTAAGTCCTAACGAGTTGTTTCTATTGTCTTCGTCTGTTTTAAACAGCCACCTTGCAAAAAGGAAACCGCTTAATATGGTAGTTTCTAACGAGCTGCACGATCTTGGCGTTAATGTTGTATTCGTCCGTTTCAATACCATGCTTTCCTTTGTCATGGCAATTATCGCCGAACTTTCTTTACCCAAAATGAATGTGGTTTTTTTAGCGCTTTAGTGCATAAACTGTACCCTAAGTTGTCAAATATTATATACACTCGATTGTAAAAACGTTGACACCTAAAAAGTATAAACCATGAACGATGAAACCTAATGGATTTGTGGGTAGTGTTTAAAAATTGGTCTTGTTGGCCAACTTTACACTTTAAGGAAAGCTTGGACAGTTTCCATCATTCACCACGTGTATCAACCGTCGCACGAGAATAGAATATTATGTAAATAAATTTAGTACACTTATACCCATAAAGCCATTGGGTGTCAACGTTTTTGCAATCGAATGAAAAATGTCGTTTTTGCTGTGTCTGACGTGTTTTCTGTGCAACCTGTAATAAGGACGGTGCCTACTAATACCGAAGTATTTTTGCGTGGTTTATGACTATGCGGAAAAAGCAGATTTAAGCAAGGGCTATTGGAATCCAAAAAGAAAATTGGGGGCAACCACGCAATTTCCAGAGATAATTAAGCAACGATAATTCAAAAAAGCAGTAAAATTCAAAGCAATGTATGGAGTTTTTTTCCATTTTGAAACTTTATTATCTCTGAAAAATGCAAGGCTACCCCCAATTTTCTTTTTGGGTACCAAGAGCACTTGCTAAGTTCTACTTTCTCCGCATAGTTTTAAACCGCGCAAAAATATCCCTATATTATTAGGCACCACCTATAGGAAACCCGAGTATCTCGAGATGCGCAGAATGTATATCCGCAAAAACAAAAGTAGGCACCGTCCTTAAGCGGTCAACCTGTATCAAGTGGTCACTTAGCCATTCCCCGAGGGTGACCGCTTAATACAGGTTCGACTCAATCTTAATACGAGTTGCCTTGAGTTCTCGCGGAAGGCGAGTTTTCGCGCGCGCGCGTGTTTTTGTGGGTTTACTATCCCAGGCTCCCTAAGAGAAATAAGTCGGGAAATAAAAAGTCAAGGTGTACTCACGGAAACACTTGAAGTATTTTTTTTGTTTTTCATAGCTATCCTTGTTAGCTGATTAAAAATGCGCCATGTGTGTTTGTCAGATGGCGGCAAATTTTATTTTGGAAAAATAGCTCAGCGCTGTTGACGCTTTTGACTTAGGGTGCGTTCGATTGACCCTATTCTGGAATAGGAATACATACAACAATGACATGAAATCCCTCACAAGACGTTTTAGGAGTTATTGGGGTACTAAATGTCTCAATATATATCATGTGTTAGCGAATGTTTGCAGAAATGTCTTCTCAAATTACTTTTAAAAAGAGAACTTTAACAGCTATTACGCTTATTCTTTTTTTTTTTTGCCATTAGCTTAAAGCTAGCTTTTTAAAACATTTTTAACGAGTGAGATGAAAACCTCAGGTAACTTTTAAATAGGGTTAAATGTAATTTAACTTAGTAAAGAACTTTGAGCAAGTTTGCTCCCTGGTGGCGTGGCGTAGCGTGGCGTTAGCGTTTATTGGCGTATAGTTTGAACACTGGTGGCGCGTTAGCATCAAGATTTGGGCCGTTTGTTGTTTTGCATTACTGTTTGGACCTGGTTCAGGTCCGCGGGCAGTTGCGTGGCCAGCGGTATTCTCCTGGGGTTTAGGCGTGCTCCTTTGCACGTGCTCGGAATTTTACTCTACTCGGCGTTTTTCGTGGCGTGGTTGGTTTAGCGCGTTTTGTTGGGCTTTTCTTTCCCTCCCTTCCTTGCCGGTAGTGTTAGTTTGTTATTGTTTGGGGTTGGTGTTGGGGGTTGAGTATGGGTTAGGGTTAGTTCTATGTCTTACTTACATATCATTTTTTCACTGAGCTTCTAGTGTCAGTGTGACGGGTGCTAGGGTTGGGGTTGGGTTGAGGGCGGGGCTCGTGGCTGGGTTGTGGGTAGGGCAGGCTCATGGGGTGTTGTACCTACCTGGTTTTGGGTTGGTGGTGCCGGCCCTCTGGCTCCTGGGCACCCAACCTCCATTTGCGACGTGGGCGTTAATCGTGGATTAGCGTTAATTGTCTCTCGAACAACCGTGCCCAGATGGTTAATGACAAAATTCACTGTATCACAGTTTGGAAGGCTTAAATATTGGATTGTTTCTTTGTTTGTCAATCAGGCTTTCTGTGGAAACCGAGGAAGACAGAGGCACTGAGTTCATCACAGCGGCGTCTGATCTGGTTAGTTTCATTCTCTTGCATAGTCATGTTATTACTATTTTTATTTTATTTTATGTCGAGCATTTACACTAAAAGGCCGAATAGGTGGTAAAAAGTATATATTCATCGAAGGTTTGGTTTATCAACAAAGTTGCTTTACTTATCAACTCTGTTGATAAACCAAGCATTCGTATTTACTCCCCACCGATGCAGCACCGCAGTTTCGTTAGAAACCAACCTTTTATAAATTCTCATCGACCTCGTGAAAATGGGGATGAAGGGGCGATGTTGAAAGTGCCCGCACTTACGTAAAACATTCGTAACTTTTTACAAGTTTAAACCAATTAAAATCCACCAAATTTCGTTACTTTTCCTATAATTAATCTGACAGCAATTTGGTATGACGTGTCATTGTTCCCGTGACTTGACACTTCCATGGCAACAATATTCTGTTACGCATGTGTAATAGCACGTTTAGCCGTAAGTATTGGTTTGGATCATTTTTGAAGCATCTATGGTCTTCTGTCGCAAATACATTTGGGCGTTCGTGTATGTGGACTATTTTGGCAGTACAATCGAAGGAAAAGTTTATGAAAATGACGAGGAAATCTTTCTCGTAAATCATTAACACTTTTATTTCTTTTCTAACTTTCCTTCAATAGCTGCGTGATGAGACACCGCTGGTCCATCGGTTTGTGCTCGCTAACACCACAGAAACACCGCTGGCCATGAGGTTTGAAGCGAAGGCTCCTTTTAAGATCATATCTACCGAACCTCCTCCATCGGCCAAGACATCTAGGTCCCAGGCATCCGGGAACATCACAATCAAACCCGCCAAAACTTTAGAGGTATTTGAATAGTAACGTCTGCTGTTGCATTACGTAAATGCCTTCATATTACGCGCGGCACAAGGGTGAAATATAGAGAGCGAGCTTTTGGGGGCCACCCGTTCGAGGCGAAAGCGCGAGGGAGTAATAAAGTACTTGCGCATTTCTATAGTCGCGAATTGTGCTTTCTTTCAAAACAACAGCAAGACATACACTCACACAGACATATTAGATACAGTATTGATAGATTTTCCTTAGTCGACTTCTACTGAAGTCGTGTAAGCGTGGCCGTGAGGTGGTTAGCGCGTCGGACTTTCGATCTGACAATGGGAAGATTGGAGGGTCGTTGGTTCGAGGCCAGGTTGGTCTCTCCGTTGCTGTGTTGTTTCCTTAGACAAAAAACTTTGCTCTTCATTGTTTCTCTTCACCCAGGTGTATAAATGGATACTGGCGACATACTGCTGGGAGTAACCCTGCGATAGACTAGCATCCCATCCAGGGGAGGAGTAACAATACTTGTAATTACTTCGCGCTGCAGAAACCGGGTTAAGCTCAGGCCGTTTGGGCTACGTAGGTTAGAGTGTGACTTACCGACTTCTTGAATAAAAAAGTGGAACATTTAATACTGATGGGCTCGCGAGATTTACCCTGTACCACAATCGGACCTTAGAGGAGGTTAGGTAAAGTCTATGGGCAGTCGTTTCACTATGAAATTGTCAGTCTTTTCCCCAGTTTCTAACCGATCTTCACTCCTTGATGTTGCGAGTTTATGGGGATCATATTGTATGTATAGAACACCAAAATGCTATGTTGGCGTTAAGGAGGAAAGGGATGATTACTCCTTATGTTACTTTTTACCTTTTTTTTTTTTTGTCAGTTGAAGGTTGGATTCTGCTTGTCTGAAGAGCTTGTTCGCAAAGTGAACGAGCTATCGGCTGAACGCGAGGAAGATGACGGTACACGGCTCAGCGCAACCGAGGACGGAGACAGAAAACTGATCTTCAAGCAAGACCTTAAAGTGGAATTTTCAAATAATACTACACAGGTAATGGATGTTGTAACGGTGACACTAATGGTAAAAAGCAGTGAAAGTTTCGCGGCATCACCGTAGGTCCCCCACTAAGTCATGGCGCGGGGAAACTTCGCTTCCTTTCTCAGGCTTCTGGAAAAGCAGCTTTCTTTTAACACTTTTAGAATAGGCCATTTCCGAGTTGCTTTGAACTTTATTATGAAAGCGACGCTTAGTGCAAAGTTTTTGTTATGAAAATTAGTTTTTATTCATATGCAAACAAAACTAATTTTCATATGAAAAGCTTTCTACTTGGCCTCGCTTTCATAACGAGGTTCACTGCAACTCGGAAATGGCCTATAACATAGTTCGTGTTCGGTGGTTGTTTAGCAGAGGCAATTTTCCCCCAAGCTAGCGCTATCTCGTTCCACTACTCGAAGTTTACCAATCCTCTTTGTAATTACGTTTTAGCAAGTAAAACTGAAGCTTGTTTGTTTTTCAGTTAATTCCACTCATGGCTTCCATTGCCGTTCCTACTCTCCGCCTGTCTGAAGATTTCGTGGACTTTGGCACGTGCCTTGTGGGCCAATCTGTTGAAATGCACGTGACGCTGTTTAATCCTTCCCAGTCCGCCTCGTCATGGATCGCTAAGAAAGGTAACGCTTAGTAATTGTTCGTGAAGCAAGGCAAAACATGTTCGTATGTTTTTCAGTGTTATACGTATTCGTTTACGTTGAACCTGTATGTCAGAGGTATTAGTAAGTTCTCACGGTTAAGTTTTTCGCATTGTTGTTGTTGTTGATGTCATTAGGGACTTTACGCAAACACGACGCCGACGGCAAAGAAAACGTCAATAAAGAAAAGGCTTAATGAGCTAAACAATGCTGTGCACGTGCATTACAAATTTTGATACATTTCGTCGCCATCTTCGGCCAAACAACAACGTGAAATGCCCAAATTCAAGGTTTTGTGGAGAACGTGAGCACATGACAGTAAATTTTCATTATCTGTGCTAACTTGAAGACCGTTTCCACCAGTTCTGTTACTGGATAGTTCGGCCACATTGTAGAGGTTGAAAGGATTGGAATAATCGCGAAGTGGTACAAGTAACACGAATTAGTATTTTCAAGTGACGTTTTTGTTGGCGTTGCCGTCGTGGTTGCGTTAAGTCCCTATGTGCACTCTCAATGGGCCCTTTGCAGCTAACGGTCACCTGGTACAAAATCCACCATGTTGGAGAGCAAGCTACCCCCTGGGACATTCAAAAGAAAGAAAATTCAAGTTTGACTGGATGAAGTCGCTTTGTTTTGGATGTCCCAGTGTGTGGCTTGCTCTACAACATAGTGGATTTTGTACCATGTGACCGTTAGCTGCAAAGGGCCTAACGCCCCTCATGTAAGCAGGCGTGGAAAGCGTGTGGTCTCAAGGGAAAGGTTGGCTTAACTAATCTTCATTTGCTCTTTTGCTTTACAGACCCTCGTTTTCCCCCGGTCAGTCAACAAGTTTTTGTCATGTCACCAACCGAAGGATTCCTTGAGGCTAACACGAGTCTTATTGCAAGGACGAAGACCACGCTTAAAATTACCTTCACAGCAAAGTAAGTTAGCGAAGGCTACCTCTAGACTGGACAGCCTATGGGGACCATTAGATTCTAGTACGAGTACGAATACGATAACGAGATATGACTTCAAGTTTTTAGCGAAGTACTAAGAACAGATATATCCCAGAAAGCTTCATTTTACTCTTTGTGAGCGACGAACTTGACGCAGTTGTTTTGAATAACGATAGCTAAGCCCTTTTGTGATTCCAAAAAGACGAGATCACCTACGTTTCGAGGATTTGCTTTCGCCACTACGCCGTTCACACAATAACTTGTAGTAAATTGACGACGGCTATCTAGTTTTCACGCCTAAGTGACACAAGTTCACTCGGTTCGACCTGCACCGTTTGCAACGTCTTACATGGTTGGTCGAGAGGACATAGGAACGGACAACAGAACAATGCTCCCAGCTCTAAAAAACAGTAGTGAGCTTACGCAACAGGGCGGCTGAGGGAGAAGGGGACGGTGAATTATCGTTGTGTGACCAACATGACATCTTAGTACCTTCACATTTTTAGGCGATTTTCGAGTGGTGTTCTCTCATCAGTTGCAACGTGAAGACCACGAGCGGTAGGAATGTTGCAATCTAGAGTCGTAAATACTTGGACGTCACGTTGGTCACACAAGGACACTTTTCCGCCCCACCACATCAGCCGTCCTGTTGCGTTAACACCCTAATGCAGCTGCAGGTTAACAGGGTCTAGTGAAAATAGAGCTTTTGAGAAGTGCAGGTCTACTGGTTCACTTGCGCACGCTTTTTGTCCATTGGCAAAACTCTTAGTCGTATTCATACTCGGCTAGAACCTAAAGGTCTCTTATGTGACGCAGAACGAGGCAAAATGTAAAACACTGGGATGGTCTTTTGTTTGTGTCGTTGTAAACTAACAGCATTCAATTACGGTTTAATTTCTCAGGCACAATGTTGAATACGAGTGTGTCATCATAGTCAGCGGTCAACTTCAGGAAGAGGAGCAGAGACTGGTCATGAGAGGGCGTGGATCGTACGATCAAACGCACGAGCGCCTGGTGAATGTTACTACAGACACGTGACTGTAAAATGCGCGAGATGTGTCTGTTGACTGTGTGTGTTATACAGCAAGAGAAATGTTACTGTTGTGCATAATGGTGTAATTTAAACATTTTCACGTGTGGTTTGTATATAACTGTGTATATTTAGCAAATGTCACTGAATACTAAATATGTTTAACACATTTTACCAGAACTGCATTTTGTTCATTTTAATCTCTGGAACAGGAGGGCATTGCGTTAAATCTTTCCACAGGTTTTTACGAATCTCTTAATCTTCTCCATGTCGATGTAGTATTCTGAGGCCCGGTTCATGTAGATCCCCCAATTTTTGTTAAAATAGTAGGTTTTATCACTTGGCTTATATCAGTGCAAGGAGCTTACTTTCGAGGAAGCTTATTGTCGGAAAGAGGTGGAATTTTGCGTTTTCAAAGTAACCCATTTCACAGTTCTGGGCTCATTGACCTGACTTTGTTTTGATACAAGCTTCAGTGCTTTTCATATGAAAATCATTTTGTTCTTATGCTAACTAGTTTGCATTTGAATATGAAGAACATTGAGGTTTGTATCAAAACGAAGTGAACTCCAGCCTCGCTTCCACCCAAAGACCAGGTCACTAAAAGCACAACGTGATTCGGTTTGGCCTACTTGCTTGAAATACTAAACTAATGGCTCAAAACACCTAACTCTTGACGGTCTTGTAGTCGAGAGTAATTGTCGAGAGTGTTCATTAGCAAAGAATTTTAGAGTCAAATATCTTGGGGTGGCGTGTGGAGGTAGGGGGAGGGGTGCTTTCGAACAATATTTAGGATACATCGTAACTATGGAGAGCCAACGTCGCACGGGTCTTTAGCGTAAACTTTTTCTGCGAACTTACGTTCATGTGAACCTCGATCTTTAAAGGCTTCCCTGAATCATCGTGGGGCCATGAGCTCTGTACCGTGGACAACCAAGACATTGCAATTAAATATATTTAAAAATATATTTAATTGAAAATGAAATCTCAGAGCAATATTTGCTTAAGTTTCAACCTTGAAAACATCTAACTTGACCACAATTTGCAAATGACGGTGTCTTTTCTTAAATTTAGTCTCGCTGTTAATTTCAAGTCGGTGTATGTAGAAAAATATGATTTAAAAATTTTAATCAGGAAATAAGACACTGCTACCGAAACATCACATACTAAACAGTATGCTGTTCGCTTAAAGGCATTTTGCATTAACGTAAAAGTAATACTAATATTCTGCAACAAAATTGCAAAAAATGTTTATTGTACAATTTGTAAAAAAATAATAATAATAATGAGGTAAACGTATACATAAAAAGGGTATTTACATAAAATATTAAAGCATTCTGTGTCAAAAGATTTTCATTAAGTAACATGGAAACGACAGTTGAGTATTTTTAAAGTAGTAAGAGTCACTATCTCATTTTGGTGAAATAAGCGTAGCAGTTAAAGCAAATGATTTTCATAGTTCTCCGCTATTAATTTTTCCAGTAATAGAAATGTTCAACTTCTTAATCTGAACTCTATCAAAGTCACATGTTGCACTGTTGGAAAATAGACTCCTTTTCGGCAATTAATTGGGCGAATCGTTCAACCTGCTCAAGAGAAATGTCCGAGTCCTCTTTTAATTCTGAAAACTTGTCAATTGTTTCGAAGTCCAACAGCCTGACCCGCTCATGCTTGTCATCATCGTCACTATCAGAGTCTGAATCCTTGACGTCGTGCCATTGAGTGGATTCCTTTTCCGCCAAAAGTTTTGTTATGAATTGATCGTGCTCTGCTGATTTTTCCAGCTGAGAAAACTTCTCAATAGTCTCCAAGTCCAGCTCAAATTCCTCATCTGAATCCTCCTCTGATTCAGAATCGGAAAAGTCGACATAATCTGTAGTTGGCACGAGTTGTAGTTGTTCCATGGTTAACTGAACCATCGATTTTTGATCGACTCCTTGACAAGCCACTTCAGAAGTTAATGGAATGTGTCCAGTGGTTGGAACATCTCTCATACTTCCTTCGGAACTCGCATCATACAGTTTCGATCCCGTACCAGAAGAACCTACTTGGGAAAGCTGGATACTTGGAACTGATCTGCTAGTATGTATGACTGTTTCTGCTTGGGCAATAGTCTGAGGCATCACTGATTGCATAGCTGTCTGCATCACTGGTTCCAGTGCTGGTTGGATAACTGAATGCTTAGTTGATTGCATCATTTCCTGGTTCGTTGGCTGTGGAATTGGTTGTTGTGTGACTGACTGCATAGCTTGTTGCATCACAGGTTGCGCTGATGGTTGCATTACTGCATGCGTCACTGGATGCATACCTGATTGCATCATTTCCTGCGTTACAAGCTGTGGAATTGGTTGTTGTGTGACTGAATGCATAGCTTGCTGCATCATAGGTTGCACTGATGGTTGCACAACGGAGTATGCCACAGATTGCATAGCTGGTTGGATCACTTGCACTGTCGGATTCACTAGTGGCTTAGGAGTTTGTATCTTCATCAACAAATTTGAATCTTTCAGGGTTTGCACAGTAGATGCTAATGGCCTCTTGGCATCCGTCAGCTTCGTGAAAGGACTGGCCGCTACCCTACATCCATCCACTGTTTGTTGTGTGACGTCCATAGTTTGCTGTGGTGACACAAATGCTGTCTGTGGTCTCCCCATTCCGGCCGCTACTTGAGCCTGAGGTCGTGGTTGTCCAGATGGCGCAAAGAGTTGAGGGGGACTGATGTCCATTTCTACAGACTGATCATCTGGGTCCATTTCGACGTCGACTGGCTGTGCAAATGATTCTTGATCCGAGACAACTTCCATCTCCTCTGCGGCTGACTGCGTGGTAAATGGCGTCCAAAGGAAGTTCGGCAGCGAAAATGAAAACAAATTCCATGATGAAACTTTTTCTTGGACATTTTTCATCTCCACTGTTTCTGATTGTTCCTTGTTCTCCACTTGCGCGTTCGTTTCCATCGACTCACCTGCTCCGGTTACGTTTGAAGTTGCTGACGCCTGTTGCTCATAATATTCTGCTCTCATCTCTTCAAATGAAACGTTCACTACGATTGGCTCATTGTTTACTACCATTGCCTCGGGATGTGTAATGAAAGGCAGATCCACACTCTCGCCCACCTCCATCATCTCTTGCTGCTCCACTATACCGTTATCTAGCATTTGGGTCAATGGCTTTGGAGGGTCCACCAGAATCGGTTCATACTGTGATTCGGAAGTCGTGTCTTTTCCAGCCTTCCTTTTGATGCTAGCCCTTGGTCTTTCCACTGTAGTATGCATGCCTTCAGTAGGGGATCTCTGAAGAGAGCTAAAGGCCTTTGAGGCTTGAACATCAGAGGACGTCACTTCCTGATCATTATATCGCCGTTTTCCTCGAGAGACAGTATGTTCAATGAAATCCTGCACTTCAGCCGACGATTTGTCGTGACCGTCATGTGACTTAGATTCTTTTGAAGTTTCGTTACCTTTAGCTGAAGTTACCAGGTTGGAAATTCCCACTCTTGGTGATACCGTGTCTTTAACGTGTACTCTAGCACGAGCGGCTGCCTTCACATATGACGTCGGGATTAAACGGGGCATGGGCTTAATCGTTGTCTGGCATGTGGTCGTTGCTTGTATATCCACATAGGCTGAGCTCGCCCCCTTCTTTGTCTTCTCTTTACCAGCTGGAGCTTTAGCAAACTCATCCACTTTGGAGGTCAACGTTGACAACACTTCTTTCTTCATCTTGCCTTTGGACGAGAATTTCTCTTGTTTCTCACCGGATCCAGAGGCACGGGCGTGGCCAACAGTCGGCGAGTCCTTTAACTGTGACTTCTCCTTCCGAGAGCGTGGTTCTTTTGGACGATTGTTGTCTCGCGATAAAGCCCTTGTTGGTGGACGGAGGTCGACACTACTTTTGTTTGTCGCAGGTAAGAGGTCAGTGTTCTCCAATGTGTTCAGTAACACATCGGAGGACTGAGAATGACGACCTCGCTGTGAAATGCTTCCTGCGTTGAGGGGTGATGGCTGTGTGATACTTGACTTGTCCGCTTTTGCTGTAGGTGGTGATGCTGCTTGATTGGTATGTTTAACTCTTGTAGCTCCGTCTTCTTTCTTCTGGATGACATCAAGAGAACGAGTAGTAATTATTTGAGAGAAAGCTACGTGCAAATGTAGGACAATCACTACCACTTTAGATTTCACTGCTGCAGCTGCCAATTTAATGCGACCAAGCAATATTGGAATTGCGCCTTTGATTTGGCCAGCCAATGCTTTAGTTTTACTCCATAAAGCTCTGGAGGTGACATGCCAAGTTTCTTTTCTGATATGTCCTTGAAGCTGGTTGTCACTCCCTACAATCTCATGGCTGTGTAACTGGGCCGTCATGTCCTCGGAGAACGTTGGTGGAGCTGCCACGCGAAACGTGCAGTTGTCTGGGCAGTACCGATGATTATGTATTCTGTCTTCGCCTTGAATACACGCTATCACTTCGGGGTCCACATTACACGTAGCTTCCGTGTCTTCTGCGTAAATGTCGTTGAAGCGCTCCCTCTCTTTCTTAACGTAATCACAAAACGGCCGCACTACGGCCATCACCATATGCAACATCGCGTTAGCCACAGTCGATAAGAGTCGAGAAAACCGGCTTGTTTTCGGGTTGGTCTCATTGCTTACTGGCTCAAGCTCGATGTCATCTAAGTTCTCTGCGACTGACGCAGGAGCACCATTGTCGTTATTTCCATTGTTCTCGTTGTGGCCTTGCAGTTCATTTTCACTTGCGGCTACCGTTTCCGCGTTCACGGCGTCGACAGACCACAAGCGCACTGAATAGCGAATTGAATTTGCAGTTTGTACGTCTGTCGATTGATCAAGTTCGTTCATTAAATTGTTGTTAATACCACCAATGTTTCTTGTTTGATTGCAGTAAGTTTCTCTCTCGTTATCAGCATCAAAATGTAATCCCCTTGTGGCATTCCAACTTTGTACGACTTCCCCCCTTCTAAGGGAACTGTCGCTCCTCAAAATAAGTTCCTCCACGGGTGGTGGAACAACCTCTAAATGTTTGTTATGCCTGCCTTTGTTGTGACTCTTTCCTTTCGGCTTCGGAATAACACCAGAAAGTTGTCGCGAAGGAGCGCGTATCCAGTTCCAACTCGGCGCGCCTTTAACCGTTTTATGAAACATGTCTTTACTCGAAATATAATCCTTAACATGCTGCGAATTCATGATAACAGGATTTTCACCCTTGCGATTGTTTCTTTCTTGTTTGTGGTTCTTTTCTCTCTGGTTGTTAACTTCAGAATACGTTCGCCGTTGAGAGTATGTTAAACTTCGGTCAACATTCCCTATTCCGTGATCATTGTTTATACTAGTAATGTGTCGATCAGCGCGCGCCTGCTTTACGTTAATCCTACCATGGTTTGTCTCTTCGTTTGCCGCAACGTTCTCCTTTTCTTTGTCAGGTTTCTTGTTCCTCTTGTTTAAGCTTCTTGTCCTAACATGCAGACTGTCATCGTTTCTGGATGAAGCAAGTGCGCTGTTATTTCCTCTGTAGCTTACTGTAATTACAGGTTGCGCAGCGTGTGTGGCGGGCGTGTTATTTTTGAACAATTTAATCCCGCGCTGAGCAAAAGCACAAAGCCTCTTCACCAAACATACCAATGCTTTCACCATCACCGCAAAAGCAAGTAGAACGGAGATAATGATAATCAAATTGTAAAGTAAATACCTTAAGCTTTCCATTTTTCAATGCGTACGTCTTGTACTATCTCAGTAGATTTTCTCTTTAATTTCGTTTGTGACGAAGTTCTATTTCAACTGTTTCGTCATTTGCACACGTAGGCTCGCGCAAATGACATGCAATTAATGCGCGCGCTAACGATGCAAGAGTCACCAACCTTGTTCCTCTGATTTAAGAGGAAAAAGCCCTAGAATTAGGTTGTAGTGTTAAGTTTTCCTTCATTTGCTGTTAGAACTTTTAGGAATGGGAGAATTATTTAAAAATTAATTTCCTTTCAAAATAT
Source organism: Pavona decussata (assembly GCF_977016875.1). Classification (NCBI taxonomy): domain Eukaryota; kingdom Metazoa; phylum Cnidaria; class Anthozoa; order Scleractinia; family Agariciidae; genus Pavona; species Pavona decussata. Next base: position 2,842,523 of record NW_028145462.1, read on the forward strand.
GTGGTGGTTTGGTTCCCATGGTTTTAAACATGCACGACATTTTTTAGTGGACAGCGGTTAATGATTCACCCCGCGCTAAAATTGCAATGCAAACCCAGGCAAAAATTTTCTGATTGGAGTATAGTGGAAAGAGAGAGTTGACATCACCTTTTTTTGGAAAACAAAAAGTCATTTCTTATAAACCCCGATTTCTCTCGCTGGTTGCATTCAAAATTGTTCTTCACAGCAAGTTAATATCTCGATTAATGCCTAGCGCATACATTTTGTATGTAACAAGTGAAAATGAATAAAGAAATTAATCTTATAGAAAACATGGGTAACCAACGAAAGACTAAAATTCTGCGAAAAATTTTTTTGGTGCGCATTTTTCAATAGTTGGTTCGCAAAGATGCATGGGATCGGAAGACCCGGGAAACTTGGTCTCGTTCCCAGTCCTCCTTGACCTTCCAATCTTTATGAGTTGCCACGGGAAATGTAAATGAAGGAAACATACAATAATGTTTATGCAAAGTTTTTTTTTACTCCAAGCTTTCAACGGACAGGTGAATGTACAAAATGAGTTGATAATGATGGATCTTCCCAATTAGGTGTTGTTTGTGTTCGTTGTTAAGGGACTTTGAAGTCGTTTATATCCAAGCATGGAGGATTCTAATCAAGTGTAATCAATGACATCTCGACTTTGCGTTATTCTTTTCTTCGGTAAATTGGATTACGCGGTAGTTTTCCGGTGTCCTAGAAAGGACGAGTACTCAAGGACAATTTCTGCTCTTAAAAACGAGTTTGCAATGACTCGATTGTGAGGCAAAACTGCTATAATTACATATAAGTGTTTATAACCTTTACGTTCCGGTTCGAGTTCCAAAATGACCTCTGGTAGTTCGAGTGTAACGTCTGGCCGGCGTGATCGAAGAACTTCGAGTTCGTCGGATATAATGGCGTCCATGACTGCTTCTAGAGCTGCTGCAACGTATTTCGACAAAATCGAGCGCTACGAGTTACAAGAAACTCTCGCTTATACGTCCAGCGACTGGTTGCTCTCCACCGAAGATACTCGAATTTCCGTGGAGCCGCCACGAGGCCTAATTGCTGGGATTCAAATACCCAGCAATTTCAACAATTGCTTGCTGTTGATTCCCGAAGAGGAAGGAATCGATCCATTGGAATTACGAGAAATGCATCAGATAGTTCGCGAATTAGTCATCGGGATCTTTATTTTGAATCAAACGCCTTCGATCACGTTGGAAGCCAATTATGATTGCAGCACTTCTTGTCAAATTCCACCAGCGTATCACGACACGAGAATCGGTCAGATACTTTCGAATGTCGACTACATGATCAAGAGTTTGTGGCACGGGGCTTACTTTCCAAAGGATAAGAGAACTAAATTCGCTGAACGCTGGAGACAGGCTGTGAATCTAAACACTACCACAGGAGAACCAGAAACTCGAAGGAGTTTACAACTCGTGTGGACAGAAGCAGGGATTTTAGACTTGTCCAAAGATCCTGAACTAGCAGAAGCCTATGATGCGATACCAGATGACAACAAGGATGATCCGGTTGCTGTTGAAGAAAAGAGACACTTTATGAAGCATGTTGACGAGCTGGCACTGAAACTGACTTTGTTTCAAAACACTGTCAATCAACACCAAAATATGTTTTTGATTGATGCCAATTATCACATTTCTAGTATTGTAAAATCAGACAAAATTGATCTTCAAAGTTATGAAAAGCTGCAGCGAAGGTTGGGTTGTCATCAAGAATTCATCAGGAAGACCCTGCTGTTGAAGCCTGATCTGAAACGACAGTTATGCCTCCTCAAGTTCATCAGTTTCATGGTTCCATTCCTGATTGCAGCCAAGAAACGCTGTAAAGTCCCAGATGTTAACAAGCTTCTTCCCGCGTTCACTTTTGAAGAGTGCAAAACTGAACGTGAGTTTCCACCACTGATTTTACGGCCCGATTTCAAATGCAAGAACTTTGATCATTCAGAGAAGTACTTTCACCTGCATGGAGGTATTTCAGTTGAGCGGGAAACTACACTGGCCCAGAAAATTGCCCCTGCGATTGTTGCTGAGCGCGAAAACCTGGAATACCTTGCCACTGATGCATGCAACAAAATCATGAGTTCTGATACTGTAATGCTGGAAAGTTACCCCATGGCACCAGTTGAAATTGACGGTAGAAGTTATTTTGTCCTAAACATTCATCTGGAGACTTACTATCCAGTATCACCAAAACACCCATTGTGGATACATGCGCATTATGATGAAATTGTGAAATTGAAACCAAAGAGACTTCCAGTCCATGAGCTTCAAATCCATGAACAGTTCAAGAAGAGGTATGGTTACCAAAGGACGGTTAAACTCAAGCAGATTCCAGCAGGCCTACAAGCTAGTGCGCAAAGAGGTCTGGTTTCGATCTTTCACACCATGACACGAAGGTTACCTCCTTCGCGTTTGACATCACAAGATTCGTCTGGTCTGTCTCTCATTCACCATGCTGCTATGTTTAATAGGCCACAGATTATCACCATGCTAGTTGTGATGGGTTTTGATGTTAATGTGCGACGCTACAACAACATTTCCTCCCAGGGAGTCAGTCCATTGCACCTTGCAGCCAGATGTGGTGCACTGGACAGTCTTGTTTGCTTAGTGGCGTATAAAGCTGATGTCATGATGTTTGATAGTCAAGGCTGGGTGTCAGCTCATTATGCTGCCTATTTCAATCACGTAGATTGCCTCCTGCATTTGATTCACCATGAACCCAAACTGCTAGAGCTCCGATCTAAGGATGAGTTAGAGTCGACACCAATTCTTCTAGCAGCTTCTAGCGGTGCTTTAGATGCAGTCAAGTGCCTGATTGAGCAGGGTGTGCAGTACACATCGACAGACAAGGAAGGGAATGGGGCAGTTCATCTTGCCGCTCTTCATTTCCACACCAACACATTGGAATATTTTATCAGTTGGGATAATAATGATGTTCCAGTGTGGGACCTGCTTGTCGGCATGCTGAAGTCAGATGACATCAAGAGGAAGCACAGCGCCGTCAGATGTCTTGAGGTTCTGTCACTGGCCGCCGAAAACAACTGGAAATCCATACTGTATGCTGGAGGTGTTCCTGCCCTCGTGGATCTACTGAGGCTGGACAATGTTGAGCTTCAGTCTCTTGCTGCTTCTGTTTTGTGTAACATTGGCAGCCATACTGAGGTCAGAGCGGAAGTGTCCAAAGCTGATGCTATTCCTGTCGTCGTCAGCTTGCTGGGTTCGCCTGTTCCTATGATCCACTCTCGCGCTGCTGTCATACTTGGTGACTTGGCCTGTTTAGATGTGAACCAGGGAAAGATTGCAGACGAAGGTAGAGTATGGAAAAAGTACAGTTTACAATACAGTTTGGCCATACATGTACTAAGCTCTTAGGGGATGTTCCATAATGCCAGTATGGCTAGTTAGCCAGCATGTATTTGTTGTGGTTCAAAATTTATTTTGGTTTAAAAATTTTCAAACCAGTTTGAATTTTGTTTCCCTTTGTCTCAGATTATGGTAATGAATACTTCACAAAGGAAAATAAAAATTAAACTGGTTTGAAAAATTTTAAACCAAAAAAAAAGTTTAAACCACAACATAATTATTGAGAATGATGTATTAATCAGTAAATGACACAGGCATACTTGAGAAAAAAATCTGAGTGCTCCTATCAGGAGTCGAACCCAAGACCTTCCAATTACTAGTTCGGATGCTCTACCCTTGAGCTACAGGAGACTCGTGGGAGCTAAGGCCATTAAACTAGGTTCATGGGACAAACATTCTGCGTACTGCTACATGTAGGATTGGAATGTCAATTTTTGACATATGCGCAAATGGAAATAATGTGATGGAATATGTTAAGCCTGGAGAATAAATGAGAATGATGTATTTCATCATTAAATGATACAGGGCAGGCATACTCATTATTCACCAGGCTTAACATTTCCATCACATTATTTCCATAAATTATTCTTTAGGAGGAAGGTTGGAAACATGTTCCAGTACTGTATTTTGGGATTTCGATTTTTTTGAGGTGGGATGGGGTGGGGAAGGGCTAAGATAAAACTGAATTTTTCTGTCCTTTTTACCATGAGTATATGCCCGACAGTACTCTTTTTCAAAGGGCTCAGTGTTTAAACATGGGGAAACTGTTTTTAGAAGGTGGTGGGTATTGTTTTGGCCCAATTATCATGTACGGTTAAAATGGGTTTTATATTATGGCTCCATTTACAATCCTGTCTGACTCTTACTGCACGGAGGGTGGCAGGAGTGCAGCTGCAGTAAATATAATGGTATGAAAAAAATATATATATAATTTTTCCTAACCTTTTTCCAGTTTACTGTGAAGTAATAAAATTAGGGACTATGGCAGGAAGTTGAAAATTCAGACCACAGTCTTTCTAGGTTTGACTCCTGATAGGAGCACTCGGATTTACTTTCTCCAAGTATGCCTCACTGAATAATAAATCATTCTCAGTCTTTCTACCAGTTTTGTTACATGTACTTTGTTCTTACAACTCCAGCTACAGTCGAACCTGTATATAACGGCCACCCTCGGGACTTGAGGAACTGGCCGCTTAATACAGGATCACTAAAAATACTCACTGGGGGTTGTCTAATGTCAATTTTAATGGTGTATCATACAAAAAACATTTCATGCAAGGAAACAATAGGACAATCAACACTCTTTCAAGAGATCAATACTTTAAACAAAGTTCAGTGCCAACAGTTGTAACTTAATGGTATGATATACCTAACATTGTGTAAAAGTACTGTGCAATAAATTGTCCTCTACTGCTTGTACAGTGTACACAGTACTTTATTTCTAACTCACTTACTTACAAGACTTGCAGTTCACAACAAAACATCTCATTCCGTCATTTCATAGTTGTTGCGATCGAAGTAGAATTATAGACGGTAATGTTGCTAATTAAAAGTAACACAATATATAATAAAATTCAAGTCAAAATAGGAACAGGGTAAGAATTACAGCGACTTAAACAAGTGGGACACGTGCGTTTGGCACCTCGCAATTTGAAACTTTTGTTTGTAGAGCAAGTCGTTAACTGTCGGCACTGCCAGCGACAATTCCTTTTATCCATGGTACTGTGCATATGGCTTAGTTTCCATTCAAGGGTGGCCGCTTAATACACTGTCAGGTAAAAATAACAAAGAAAGACAAACATGGGACTGCTGCAGGGTGGCCGCGGCCGCTCAATAGAGGTGGCCGCCTAATACAGGTAACAAATACAGCGTTTGTATGCGCGAAAAATCGGGACTTTAAAAACTGGCCGCTTAATAGAGGGTGGCCGCTTAATACAGGGCCGTCATATACAGGTTCGACTGTATCTGTACTGCTCGTTAACCATAAAAATAGTTCTTGTTTTATTTATAATTTCAGGTGGAATCAAGCCCCTTGTGAGCTTGTTGGACTCGGAACTCGAACATGTGTTGGTGAACTGCGTCAATGCACTCAGGATGTTGTGTGATGGTAACCATGACAACCAGACAGCTGTAGCCAACAGTAGTGCCATTGACACCCTAACTGAACTTCTCAGTAAGTGTTGCAAATGTAGACTCCTACGCGGAGGCTGTTTGGGCTTGTCATGCATAATCCTCCCCCAGGAATGCGTGACAAACCCAAAGAGTGTCTGCGCAGGAGGCCATGGCTAATGATGTTTTATATAACTATGTAAAAAATTGAAGTTGTAATTTAAATAATCAAAAAGAGAAAAAGTTGTAGTTAGGTCTTAAATATTTTTGTGAAAGGTTGAGTGAAAAGGCATTTTCAGATTTTTTTATTAATAAGTGTTTTCAAATTTATATTTACCTTTCTGCCTTGTGTCATTTAAAATAGTTTTTACAGGACCCAATGCTAACAGTTCCACTGCCCTAAAGGGTATGAATATTTGTTTATCACATTGTTATGGTTTGTTTATAGAACGTTTGAGTCCTTTCAAGTTCATTTTCAAGGTCCTTTTTTATAGTCATTGTAGCTTTGTTTTGCTATAATTATATATAAAATTAAATATTTAATTTTTTTGTATTGTGTTGATTTTTTTTTTTGGATATTAATTTGAAGAAAATGTTTTTTTTATAGATGTGGGTACATGTATAGAAGTAAATAGGGTAGTAAGTTCCTGGGGCTTGCCAGAAATAACAGATAAGATAGTGATATAAGATATAGCTGCCGTTTCTTGGTCTTTTATAACCAAATTCTCAATGATTTTCATTGAAATAAATGCGCAACATGTACACGCACGTATAACATTAATCGGTTTGCAAAGTCTTGTTTTAAGCAAACCACTAAGTAAACATTAAAAATGTTTAACATTATTTTGTACCGCTGATTGTAACTGATATTTTTAGGTGCTAAATCAAAGAATCTTCAAGCCAACACAGCAGCTTGCCTCAGCTCTCTGGCCAAAGATCATCATGAGAACCAAGACCTGATTGTTGCCAAAGGGGCTGTTAAGCCACTTGTTGCATTAGCAAAGAGTACCAAGACCCTATGCCAAGTGAAGGCTGCAAGTGCCTTGGAATCACTTGCGACAAACAACCCAGAGGCGCAAAAAGAGATTGACACAGCTGATGCCCAGAGGCCTCTGATTAGACTGTTGAAAATGTGGGCAATTGAGGTCAAGGAACAAGGTAGGTGAAAGTCAGAAGGATAAAATTTATGTTTTCTCCTCCTTCATAAAAAAGGAGCAAAGAAGAAAATGGAAGTTGAGGAAAAAAAAAAGAAAAAGTGGTGCGGGGATGAAGAGAAGAGAAAGAAAAGGGGAGCTTCCTTTCTTTCTCTGCCCTTCCCCGAATCCCCAAACTCCCAATTGAAGGAGTGCGCTGAATAAGGTCCTAAGTGACTTTTGGTGTAAGGTCAAATTCTCCTTTTGTTTTACAAGTGGAAACAAGATAATTTGGAAGGAGATTCTAGGACTTTATCAGAAGTCACTTAAGTCCTATTCCCAAGCACCTCCTCAATTGTTTCACTCTCTCCAGTCCCTCATTTGTCTCCACTCCACCACTGTGCTTCTCATTATTTGCCTCCACATGGGTGCGAAAGACGCTTCTGTGGAGCAGCGACAAATGAAATTATTGTGCATGTAATTTAGACTAAGTGAGTAAGAATCAATGTGTTAAAGGCCCACCTTCACCCAAGAGTCGTTGCGGTCGTTTGTTTTTGTTTTGAAATGCTGTATTGTCCAAACGCGTGATCTTATTGGCTGTATGAACTCAAGCGGTTCATGCAGGTTTCCTCTACGATTCGTACAGGAGGGAAAGAATATTCGTGATCGCTTTTTGCTTTCTCACTCGACTCCGGCTCAAATAAATGGGGGGGGGGGGGGGGGGTTTCATACATGAAAACTGTTCCTGGGCGCGCAATACGTCTTGGGTGAATGTGGGCCTTTAAGCATCTTCTTCTTGGTGTAACATAACCTGTGGGGTTGCCTACGGGTTATTCGCAGGTCTCACTTCAGACTTGCATAACACTCACAATTCATCATTCATAGACAAGTACATGTATATCTCTACATATCATTGTCATATAAATGCTTTGACAAGCGGCTTTCCTGGGAGAAGTGTTTTTGTGTTGTCAAATTTGCATTTGAGTATGACATGTACATTTGAGATGCACACATCTGTATCAGAAATGCCCAATTATGAGCTTGTACTGTGTAAGAGAATTCTTTTGTTGACACTCATTTGCTAAGTAGCCTTCTTCTTGATCCCTGCCATCTACTCTGAAACTTAACTGAATGAGAACCCTGCAGTACTCATGGGAGCTTCTGCATACAAATTCTAGGCTAATTTGGGATAATTTTGAGCACTTGTAAATCTCATGATTGCTTGAAAAGTCCAGTAAAAAAAATCCTGGAAAATAGTGCTTTTGAGAAAGAGTGTGAAGCCTGATTTTTATTTATTTATTTATTTATTTATTTATTTATTTATTTATTCATTCATTATTTTTTTAAAAACACACAACAAGTTTAAGTTTGTAAAACATGTTTTGACATTCCTATGTCATCTTCAGTTACAATAGTTTGTTGTCGTTTGAATTTTCAATAGTTGTAGCATGCGTTTTACTGGTGGTATCTTAACAATTTAGATCCGGTAAGTATACAGTAAAACAAATGGGGACCCTAAATAAACTTCAATTCAATTCAATTCAATTTTTTTTCACACTTATTACAACAAAATACAATATATTTTATAGGAAGAAAAAAAATTAAACGTGCAGAGCAATTTATTTAGTGATTTTACATTCTACGGAAGAAGTGCGTAGTGGCCAAAGGAGCAAGGCTTTCGTGCTGGCCACTACCTCAGTGCAGTTCAATAAAATAGGGGGAAATAGAATTTATAATACTGGTTGAAGAGCTCTGCTAGTTAAATTAAGCTTGGGAGAGGAAAATACAACAGTAAGGAAAAAAGTGTTTACAGCAAATATGTGTTTACAGCAAACAAATGAATGAATGAATAAATAAACAAACAAATAATCAAAACACACAAACACAAACCATAATTAAAAAGAGAGAAATCCAGGTGCCTCAGACAGTTGTTGGTTGAATGTTGGATTCTCCCATTTGATATATAACGCCTCCTTTATCTTAATTTGAAAGTTGGAGGTAGCAGAATCAAAATCAGTGAAATACTCCACAGAACAGGAGTCCCGACAGGGCTTTGATGATAGCAAATGTTATTTATTATTGTTTATTTTCAGGAGCCAGTGCCCTGTGGGCGCTAGCGGGTGTCACTCGACATCAACAGCAGCGGATTGCGAGTATGATCGGCATAAACATCCTTGTTGACATGCTTATGCTAAAGTCGGAGACCTTACAGTACATTGCTGGAATGGCCATTATTGCTTTGACGACAGAGAACATTGAAAATCAAAACAAGATTGTGGCTGGAGGAGGAGTACAGCCTCTGGTGAGACTGCTGAGGTCACCAAAAACATCTGAAAAGGTTTGGCAAGAGGAACTGTTCTTAAGGACAGTGCCTACGTTTGTTACTGCATCTTGAGATACTCGGGTTTCCTGTGGGTGGTGCCTACTAATACAGGGATATTTTTGTGTTGTTTAAAACTATGCGGAGAAAGAGAACTTAGCAAGTGCTCTTGGTATCCAAAAGAAAATTGTGGGTAACCATGCATTTTTCAGAGATAATAAAGCTTCAATTTGGGAAAAAACGCCATACATTGCTTTGTATTCTATGGCTTTTTGGACTAATTGTTGCTTAATTATCTCTAAAAAAAACTGCGTGGTTACACCAATTTTGTTTTTGGATTCCAATAGCTCTTGCTAAGATCTGCTTTTCCCGCATAGTCATAAACTACGCAAAAATACTTCGGTATTAGTAGGCACCGTCCTTAATAAAGGATTTTGTTTGTTGAATTCTGAAGCTAAACCCTTTGCGTTCTGTTGTACCAGTGAGTCTAATTTGGCAGGTTTTGCACGACACAATTTTCCACTTGGGGAAAAAGCCGTACATTTTAGCAACGACGACGGCGAGTGCGGCAAAAACGTGATTATTAAAATGAATTTTGTGTTTCAAACGTCGTCGCGATTATTCCAACTCGCTACAAAAGGCAAATGTAATGTGTAGGTGAAATTTTCTGACCGCACCCAAGTTTAGAAAGAGAAAGAAAAATTCGTCTTCCTGTGTTTACGTCCTCCATAAAACGTCCTATCAGGAATTAGGAAATTTCACGTGCTAGTCGTGCAGTGACGCAACGAAATCTACCAAAAAGTGTAATGCACGTGTAGAGTTGTTGTTTTGGTTAAGCCTGTTGTTTTTTTTTTTTACGTTTTCGTCACCACCACCGTCGTTGCTAAAGCTCCCTATTATTTAGTGTGCACAAAATCCAGATTATATACTCAAAGTGTACAAGGTGGGAGCGTTTATAAACTTCATTTTTTAAAGTTTTTAACTTCATAGCTGAAAACGGTACCAGGGATCTTGGACTGTTTTTAGGTTTTCAAGTAATATATTAAACACGAGAAAGCGTGTTTCATCAGATATCCAAACACTGAGAAGTAGGTTGAAAAAACGAGGCGCAGCCGAGTTTTCTTAAACGACTTCGACGTGTTTGGATATCTAATGAAACACACTTTCGAGTGTTTGATATGGGTTCTCAAATGATCGATAATTCTTGGAGAAATTCAAGGCTAAAGTTGGCAAATTTTTATGGTAATTAGCAACTCATATCCAAACCGCGGTCACAGTAGTGATTTTCTTTGTTTTCTCTTAATGAGTTTGAGAATGTAGTAACGTTCATATCCTTCTCCTTAGGTTCTTTTGATGGTTATCCGTGTTCTTGGTATTCTGTGTGTTGGTGTCGCGCACCAGTCCAACAAATCCACCCAACTAGAGATCACAAACGCTGAAGCGCTTTTCACGCTTGTACAGCTCCTTCGCACGTCTAGAATGTCAATCATTCAGGTGGGTTGGCTTAAAGGCTGGTTCACACGAGCAACGCAAACGCAAACACAAACGCAAGCGCAAGCGCAAGTAAACATACGTGTGAACTACCACAACGCAAACGCAAACGCAAGCGCCAACGTAAAGGCTGGTTCACACGAGCAACGCAAACGCAAATGCAAGCGCAAGCGCAAGCAAACATACGTGTGAACTACCACAACGCAAACGCAAACGCAAGCGCCAACGCAAGGAATAGAAAAATTTTCATTTCCTTGCGCTTGCATTTGCATTTCACACGTGTGAACCGGGGCAACGCAAACGCAAACGCAAACGAACGATGAACAACACTCGTTCCATGCCTCTGCGGTTTAAGTTCAAACCAAGATGGCGTCCTCATGCGAAAAAACCTAGCAGAGAGTGTCAGAAAATATCCTGTGCTTTAAGAAAAAAGTTGCAGCGGATTCAAAGAAAGAAACAAGAAGCAACTGGCATGGAGTGATGTAGTAAGAGAAGTGGGGCTAGAAAACGGTATGCCTTTGCATTTGGCGCCTTCGCCTTAACAGACGACGACCGAGAACGAGAAAGAAAAACAATCCAGAGGGTCCTTTTTCTTCGCATATAACGAACTCATAATATGACCAGCTCCCAGCTGGCTTGATAACTCAGTTGGTAGAGCACTGCACCGGCATCGCTGAGGTCATGGGTTCGAATCCCATGCAAGCCCGAATTTCAGACTTTGCGTAAATACATGTAATTGCCAAGGTCTTTCTTTTATTTAATCTTTCTTTCGCAGGTCAAATATACGTTTCATATATTCATTTTCATTAAAAAAAAATTCAATTCGTCGTTTCTATATAATAGGTAAGTACAGTAATTGTTAACAAAACTGGACCGTAATTTTTAGCGTTTTCATTGATACAAATATAGTTCTTACAGTGTTATTCAAAGTATCACTAAAAGGACTTGACACCCATCCAGGCCATCAGTTTATTATTAGTATGCTTGTTCGGACATCAAGCGAACACCGAGCAATACAGTATACAAGTTCACCGTGGCGAACATTCTATTTTAAATTTGTAGGTTGAAGTCGCCATAACTTTGGGAAAGATTGTCCTCAACAATCCGCAAACCCAGAAGCTTCTAGCAGAGCAAACCAAGTTTCGCGTGGTTGAACTACTCCATCACCTTGCAAGCAAAGAAGAAACTGTCCGTCACAAGGCCGGGATGGCTCTAGCGACGTTCGCCTACAACAACACCGCACAGCAGTACGCCATAAAAAACGCGGGCGGCATTTCACTGAGTTCATTCGAAGAGTTTCTGGGGTCTGAGAACGAGTTGTACCAGGCTCACGCGGCTTTTCAGATCATTGTCTTGGCGCGTGTGATTGACAGCGATCAGGTGAAACTGACGGCACATGGCGTGGAATTACTGGTGTGCCTGCTCAGTTCTGAACAGCACAGTACGCAGATTCTCGCGGCTAGTTTGACAGCGAGCCTTGGTCACACGCGTGCTGGTGTCCCTGCGGCGCTTATTACTGCAGGTATGCGATGAAAGCGTGTAAACTGTAAACAAACGCCTTTCAAACCCTGTTGCTTTGTGTATAGCAGTAGTTGTCAAGCAACCAACCAGGGGAGTGTTTTTATGATACCAATGCGACTTTTATTCCGGTACATGACCGATGTAAGGGCGATTTGAAATCGCCCATGTCACCTAGGTGCGATTTTGTGGCAACGAGAGTACAAAACACACATCAAAGTTCCCTCTCGCCACAGAAATCGCGTCTAAAGTCACATGAAAAATCGCCCGTGTTAACGGCCCTTGGAAATTGTCTTTCATCCCCGATGCAGTAGAACAGCATCCTTCTAAAGCTTTTTCCATGTTTTGTCCTCAGGAATAACAAGTTAACTCGTGATCTTTTTTACCGTTGTTGCGTAGGCTCTGTCGAGGCACTGCTCTCCAATCTGTCTTCACCCAACGAAGAAGTTCGAAGCAGCGCCGCCGTTGCCCTGGGTTACTTGTCATTTGATAGAACCGCTGCCCGCTTGATGCTGCAGACGTGTAGAAACACCCCTGGGCTGCTGGAATCTCTTGTCAATAACCTTGGCAACGGTAAAATATCCATGGAATTTATGGATGAGTGGAGACAGACAAAAATGGTTGGATTGCCCTCAGCCAGGTAAATCCATTACACCAATGTAAATTGCTTTGAACATTCAACTGCATATGGCAAACCTTAACTTGCTGTCCGCAATCTGCCGTAAGATATACTTGATCATGAATCAATCAATCAATCAATCAATCAATCAATCAATCAATCAGTCAATCAACCAATCAGTCAATAAATCAATCAATCAATCAATCAATCAAATCGATTATTCAAAATGAACTCTTGGCAGTCTATGTGACCGAATTACGTGCGCTAAATTTATAAAAAGTGCAAAAATATAATAACTAACATACTATGAAATCATGTACATTATATGTTATGAGAAAATCTGTTTACATGTTGTAACTTCAACTATGACTAATGATAAAAGAATTCTTAAAACTATCAATCTTTCAGACTGGGGGGTGGAACGCTCTCTTACCTACACGGACATATTATTCCTGTCATGCGCGCCGATGCTTTCAACATTCACTCCTCTACAGTAGTCAGTAAACTATGACTGAGATTACTAGGCGTTGAATACTCTCTGGTTTATTTATATTAAAAGAAGTGAGCGTCTTCAAAGCTCCTTGGGAGTTCTCAAAATGAACAGTCAGTCCCCGCGCCGTAAATAGAATCTTTTATGAGCTCGTGTTGTTTACGAACACGCGAACAGCCTTCTTTGCCTTGAAACGGCAAACATTAAAAAAGGGAGCGGAAAAACCGTCATTTCACGATACTTTTTTGCTAAATCTCTATTCCCACGAGTACTACAGTTAATTCCTCAAAATTCATCGAACCTAGTTTAGTTTTGCAGTTTTTAGGGATAAAAAAACCTCCCAAGTAATTCGTCCCCGCCCCCCACCCCCCCTCCCCCCTCGCCGAAAAGAAACCCAAGGAATAAATACCTTAGTGTTTAACTTTAACATAAGTTAATACTTCTTTGATCAACAGTCTTGAGATTCACGGTGGACCTCCCGTACCTCAAAGACTTCCACCTGAAGAACGTAAGTGTTTACATTTTATTTTAAGAAAGGCGTGAAAATCCCTATGAAAGCTTTTGTAGCCGCGCTTTGTTGTACTATCTACCCTGTGGCGTCGAGAAACTACTGCGTCTGTATTAGGAGAGTTTTGGAAATGCCGGAAGCTGGTGAGGCCAACAAAAACTCGTTTTGAAGGCAGCGTTTTTATCTCGAGGGATTTTGTGACAGGTGACATTTTTGGCGTTCTCTTGGACCTTCGGAAATGTCAACGGTTTTGATTCTTAATGGCGGCTGATCTAACTTAAGTTGAGGCTTGCGGGTTTGGCAGGGGTGGGTATAATTTAAGGCGATGTCACGCAACTGATAAGTCACCATGATTGACATATATCGTCACCGTGACGTCACCCCTGGTAAGGTCGTGAAGTGACCCCTCTCCTTCAGTGGTGACGTCATTAGTATTGACGCCTCCCTCGTGTGACGTTACCTTAAATGACGTCACACATGGTGCAGCTTATTTTATTTGTCCAGCAGACTTTTTCAGCTTTTTAGCTTCCAACAATTTGAATATAACTTTTGATGCTTCATTTCTTGGTTGAGATATTATTAATTAAAAGCCAATCGCTTGCTTGTTTTATTCAACAGCGTTAACTTCATCTATGGATGTGTAGTTCGGTGGAAATAATTTCTGAGATCTGTAAGAAATTCCTCCATAGCTCTTTCACGTGTTTAACGACACAAGCACCCAAGTTTATATCGCAGTTGACTGCACCTACACCCACGCCTCAACACGTCTATAAACACAGTTTATAAACTGCAAAGCATTTTATCCTTAAACTCATAGCGTTTTCTTTCAGGGAAACGCCGACCTCGCACAACTCAGAGCGTGGCCTCGTTCCGACCCTTCCGCCGCCAAGACGCGAAGAGGGTGGCCTCGGCACCAGTTGTAGTAAACAGCTATCGTAACCAAGTGAAGGCGGGGATAATTCGAGCGATGTTACCACGCTCGGATTCCTCTCAAATGAGAAGCGCGTTTGGGGCCGCGGAGACATGGAAATCTAAATTGCTGACGTCACGGCCTACGTTAGAGAAGAGACTGTCCAGTAAGAATTCGTGACCGCATCCGGGACAGTGCTGAAGATTAAGGTGCACTAACCTAAACCGTTCATGTAAATGCGTCGAGTATGTGCCCCGCCGAGCTTCAATCTTGTTCTTTATTTCATCCATCCAAGATTGAAACTTTGTTATAAGGACACGTGGAGTTATACCCTGCTGTATTTCGTGAACTCTTTTGAGAAAGATGATATTGGGTTCTGACGTTCTTCATATCTCTAAACCGGCAAACACTTCTATACGGCACCTTATCCAAATTGTGTTTATGTAAGTGTCGTTCCCTTTGAAGTTTTTCTTTGAATTACAGAGTAATTAACGCAGGATTCGAACGGGTCAGGGAAGACCTGGAAAGTAATGAAATTTTGTAATTTCGTTTTCCAGGCCTGGAAAGTCATCGATTTTAATTGTGGGTCATGTAAAGTCATTGAAAATGATATTTATGGAGAAAAACCACCAAGAAAGCATTCTATTGGGGAATGAAAATGAAGATGAAAAATTAAAACAAAACAAAACAAAACAAAAACAAAAAGGAACCAAGGAACAGATTTTCACTCAGTAGAAAAAACACTGCGCATTTTGACACTGTACACACCCTGTAACGCCGATGTTTATTGCGCAGCCAGAATAGCTCGACACTTGATGCTAGTTGTAAGCCATGTTTTCAGTCAATGTTGGATTCCTAGCGTAATGTGAAAATTATCGGAACCAGACCCAATGGCAATGATGGCTTTGGTCAGCGGAAGAATAAAAAAAAAACGGAGCTCTGGGAACGAGAATGAGAACGAGGGCGACTTTTACAAGAACGCTTCCTCTAGATTATCACGTGACACCTATCTTGTTCCAGTGCCTTCCTCGCTATGTACACGGGTTGGTAACTGGGAGGTGCGGGGGGACTGGCACGAGGACCAGATTAAAATGTAAAAGTTGTGGTCGAGATGTAACGAAAAATTTCTTTAAATATAGTTTAGACGGGTTAAGCAAATCAATAAGAAAATTTATACACAGTTGTCACTTATTTAACAACAAATTATACAGCAATGCCTAATTCTCGCACATTAAAAAATGTAAGTGTAGAAATGTAAATAAAATGTAGTAGTGAATTTGCGAGACGGTAATGCAAATCACGAACAAATTGATAATACGCACAACGTAATAAAAACTATTGATATGCCCAGGAGTGAAATCCTCTTTTTGAAATAAGGCATAAAATGCAGGAAGTACGAAACAAAACGTTAATGCAACCAGCTTTCCATTACGGCAACTGTATTTTTTTATCGTTATTTTAAAATTTATTTTGCGTTGAATGAAGCTGCAAGTTTGCGATCCTTGTTCTTGTTAGTGCAGGCAAACAGCTTAGAGCTGTTTAATTCCCATCCCGGCCGAATTTTACAAGCAATGTGCTACTTACTCTCTCAAAGGCGGACAGTCGCGCTCGTCCCGAGGGTCTCTGCCTTACAGAGAGGATTGTAAATGCGTTTCTCGAATACATGGTGTTATTGCGTTCGGCGTTACTGAGAACGCATACTATTCGTGTCGCTTCATTCTGGATGCTGGGTAATTTCAGGGTTTGGGCGCCATCTTGGACTGGCTTACCACACGCCTCGATTTCATGCGGGAGCTTTGAATCCCGCTGGCTTAGTGAAGTCCCGCGGGTTGACTCGCTTCGGTCTGGATGCCATATTATTTCACATTGGTGGGAGGCGAGTGCTCTCACCACTTCGCCATCCCTGCTTCATAGTCGAGCGTTTAAAAGAAATCCAGATAACCTGCCCAACAAACTAATAACGGAGTGGTGATGCTATTTATTTTATTTCGGTGTAATAAAACTGAGATATGTTTATGTATGAACTAGTCGATGTCAACTGAATAACAGTACTTGTCTATTGGAAAGAAATCAGTAATCTAGAGCAAGAGCAAACTAAGAAATTTTTTTCCCCACGAGTCCATGTATTGAAGCAATTTCTACGAGTTTAAATAGCCTACAAAAATATCGCATTCAATTTTCTTACATCTTTTTAATTAATTCGAACATTTATGATTAGGAAAAATTATAATTGGGAAAAATAAGTTTACTATCTGCAAAAAGAATGCCCTTGCAACTAAAACGGTAATAGTTGGTAAGAGATCATGCTTGATGGAATTCTCAAAAAGAGCCGACTTACACAGTAGTCATTTTGCATTGCAAGCATGGTAATAAAGTAGGGCCATGTTGGCAATTACCCCGTACCACCAACGTATGTAGAATTGTTTAACAAAAACGTGTTTGCAGGCGTATATATAATATACGGCCTGCAAAAGCGCAACTCTGTTTACAGCTACTCGGATTCTCAATTTAACTGGTTTTGAAAACCTGAATTCGCAGTAGACAACGTTTTTTTTTTTTTTTGTACAGTTTGGTTTGATGTCAAAAAGTACGAGCAGTTGATTTGAAATCGTAATGTAACATATCACATTATACCATTAGTACAGTCTCTTAAAATCTGTTACAAAATAATGAATTTTTGCGCTGAAACTATTTCCAAAGCAGCGATATAAAAGCGATGTTTTCGCACTACAACGTGGGAAAACTAAAACGCAACATTATTTTTTGCACAAACTAGTTAACTGGAACTTATCTTTTCTTCCCTTGTTGCTGTGATCCTTTCAGTCACAAAAAAGAGCCCAAAATTGAAACGTCTTAAAATACAAGACCAACTATCAGCTTGTGAATTATCGAAAAGCAAACGGCTTGAAAATCTGGCTAAGTAGTAGCCTTCATTGAAATGGTGACGCTTAAAGATTCCGTTCACAGATTCGAAAGTTAATTTTAAAACACCTCGTACAGTATGGTAAACAACATCCTGGAAAGTGCTGCTCAGTAGCTTTCATTTGAATGGTCAGACCTCAGTCTGAAGGATTCCGTTCACAGACTCGAAAGTCAGGGTACCGATACTGTTTGTTTTGCTGTACAAGGTGTTTAGGAAAGTACATGCTCAGTACAGCTTTCATATGCAGACTTAAGGATTCCGTCCACAGACTCGGAAGTTGTTTTGCAGTACATGAAAAGACCACTGTAACTTTCATTTAAAAAGCAAACATTCCAGGACTTTTTTTAAAGACACAAAAAGTTCATGAACTGTATCACAGGAGGCAAGGGTTTTCTCCGGAATAAAAGGGTTCGGGATTTCCAAGTTAAATTATTTGAACCTAGGTCTAATTTATACGCATTTTACTAGTGTCGGATGCAATTTAAGTCCACCGTAAATTAGTCCAATAACTACAACAACAACACGTTATACAGTTTGCTTTGAGAGGTGAATGGCGAACAAACTGCGGAATCGATTACTGTCTCTAATAACTTGAATTACATTCGACACGACTAAAATGCGACGTATAAATTATTTATTGTTAAAACTTCTTAAATAAACCAGCTCCCCTTAAATCTCTTAAATTGTTCTCTTTGTATTTGGCTACTCATAATATGTCCCACCTTAATTAAACGTTTTGTTATCCTACTCTTAATTAACTGAAAAGCTTAAAATAATAATTATTAATTATTTCACTGTCTTTGCACGCTCCTTGCATGTGACTTGGCTTTGAGTGCAGCTTTACAAGCAACCGAAATTTCCATGCTTCTTACTATAGCTGAGCAAACTAGAATGTCTGGGATCGTCTGGGTGGACGAGCGACTGCTTGACGTGTTATTCAAGAATTTTAAGCTCTTTCCGCCATATTCCGGCGTCCACACGAAAATTCCCGGTAGGCCTTTGCGCGAGTGGCTGTTCACTTTCACTGCACTGTTGTGGAAGCTTCAACATGAACCCGAACTCTAAAAATCCGTGCGGCTATTCAATATTAACGTTTGTCTCTTTGAAGGTGAAAGCTTTCATCTTCCTATACTTGCAGCGGGATTAGAGAGAAGATAATGTCTGTGTCTTTTCTCTATCACATTGCCGATTCGTGATGGCTTAAGCTCCCGGATTTCGATGATCTCGACGGCATAGTTCCTGAAGTCTTGTCAAAATTGATATACAAATGGTCTTCGTACATCCTCATATCGATGTATTCCTGGAGACAAGCAAACAGTACCATCAGCTCACTGGGCAAAATGATTGGCACTTATCAATCAATTACTACGCGCTCGTAGAAGGCAGCACCTTTGAGGAAGTTAGATCGTGGCTGATGAACCGTCAAAATTGACGTACAAAGAGTCTTCGTAAGTCCTCATGTCTACGTATTCCTAGAAAGTGATTAGAAGAAGCGGATGTGAATGGACGAATGAATGATGAATGGTCCCTTCAAATCTATCGTTGCTCAGGAAGGGGGCGAGAAGGGGGGAGGGGGGAAGTTGTCTCCTAACATGCCCCCATCAAACGTATGAGTTTATGTCGTTGTGTCTTGATTACCTGAGGCACCATGAGGCACCATGTAACATAAATATCGAAAAATGAGAAACTAATTATTCAAAACAAAGTAGTTTAAAGGCCGTCTGCTTATCCTTCTTTTCTTGCTTTAAATAGTTAAAATAATATTTAAAAGAAAAATGTTGAATGAATGAACAAACGAACGAACAGACGGACGGACGGACGGAGGGAGGGAGGGAGGGATGGATGGATGGACGGACGGACGGACGGACGGATGGATGGATGGATGGATGGACAAAATAAAAAGTACTCACTCTTTCGTCACTGAACAATTTTGTGAGGTGCTGAGACAGCTCTGTGAATGTTGGTCTTCGTTGAGGGGCCACTTGCCAACAGTCCAACATGAGCACGTATCTAGAATAAGACGAACAAGTGCTATTTCACCACCACCACTTCACCTCTACGGGTATATTACGAATTTACAAAATGACCAGCTACCAGCTCAGTTTGTAAAGTGCTGCGCGGCCACCGGTATCACAGAGGGCATGGGTTCGAATCCCGTTCTTTTCGTAGCTGCTTATAAGTTGCGTTCATATCTGTGAAGGTCTCTCATTTATTTCTTCTTTCATTCGCAATTCAAAAATAAACATCTCATATTTTTCACTTCCAACAAGTGCTATTTCATTCTTTTTGTTTTCGTTACATTCTTCAGCATATTGGGATTGTTTCTATCGGGTCTCTAAAAGTTTAGTCTCCCTCGCAACCGTTTTTACTGTGAGGGCGTTGCGTGACGACACTAAAAACAGCTGCGAGGGAAACTACTAAAAGGTGTATTGTGCAGGGGGCGAGTCACCGTCCTACGACCCTAAACGTGATCAATATTTTCCGGCTTATTTCATTTCATTGTTAATTTTGGGGTCTTTTCTTTCTGATCTTTCCTTCGTAGCCTAGAGATAATCCTGCACGCGGATGACTGAGTAACGAAAGTTTCTATCGCAGACATTTTTTGGCACATACAATTTCGCCCAAAAGCAGGGTTAACTGGTCACCAGTTAAAAACCCGTCAATTTAAATCTCCCTTTACTGTGATTGATTGAGTAAGTTTCCTGTGGGCGAGTTTGCATAAGGCGAATCGTACCTATGAAATTTAGTTTACTTACAGTTCTTCTGAGCAGTGCTTAGGTTTGTCCATTCTGTAGCAGTCTTGAAGAAAGTTAATCACTTCTTGAGAATTCATGCCAGGATATGGAGACGCCCCTAATGAAAAAATCAGTCTGTCTTTAAGCCCTAACAGTGATCAGCATCAAATTTCTCCTTGTAATATCAATGCTTATTCAAACTCTGAGGTCAAGAGAATTAAGGATATGATCACCCAAGGGGAATTTTCTTGATAGTTTAATAAGTTCTGTCCAGTACTTTCATATGAAAAGTATGGGACCAAGATAGGAGAATTTGCTCTTTGATATTAGGGGTTAATAAATGCTACAGTTATTTCAAAAGATGACGTTTATCGGGATATGATGCTGTTCGTTTGAATGAGCTCCTAACAATTATTTTACCAACTGTAAAGTCACTACTCGTTCAGATATGAGACATTTGAAATGAAAATACAATGACTGTTCTGATGGACTCTTTTCGTACCGAAATTTGATCTCTTCCTTATTAACTTGGTCCCTGCGTGTTATTCTGTCACATAGCCGATCTTGAGATGCAAAGTTTCGAGCATAATCTATTTGTGGTGAAAAACAAATTCTTACCTAATGTGACAATTTCCCAGAGAACAACGCCAAATGACCACCTATATAAAAAGGAAAATAAAAAAATTAATAATTGCTACCTGGGCAGTTCTTCTAGAATAATTTAAGTTTAATTCGTGTTTGTTCATTTAGCGTGATACCAGTATGACATTTCGCTGGTGAGGGCAGCGGAGGAGTCACATGCAATCAAAATTGCATTGAACACACTTTCTGAAGATTGCCTGTTACGCTATGAGTTCGTGACGTAACCTTCGCGTCATATGACGCCATCATTTCCCGTTGCGAACCTCAAACAAAACATCTTTGGAGGTGCTATCTATCCGAGGGGTCTCGCTGTCTAGCTTTATCCTTGGGAAATTATGGAGGAAGGACGGAATCGTCTCCCCTCCCGGCCTAGATGGGGATAAAATATGTTTCGAATGCATTTACTCAGTATTGGCTCTGACTCCTTTTTAGACTATCGTAACAAAATGTTTCAAGGATTTACTTACACGTCGCTTTTTGATGTAGAGACTCCATCCAACAATGATTCAATTGCCATCCATTTGATAGGGAACCGACCTCCCTGTGAAGACAATAGTCAAATGACTAAATAAACTGATTCTCGTAAAGTTGAACGTTCTATTCAGTATGGAATCCTCTCCACTGTTTCATTACGTACAAGAGATGCAAATAGGCTAACCGAATGGCCAGTAGGTGCACGCTGGTATGTTTAATGCAACCCTATTACATTGAAGTAAGTTTACTTTAAAAAATAGCCAAAAAATAACAATTGTCTGAAAAGTACCATGTTGCGTATATAATACACGAGTTACATAAGTGACTTCTCCGTTCATTGTATCACTCGTCTTTTGTTCATGTATTCCTGGATTTGCTTGTTTATTCCTCCAATTCGTTTCTCGTTCGTCCCTTCGTTCTTTCGATCGTCCGTTCGTTCGGTTGCTCATTCATTATTTCTTAAATATTTCTGACATTCATTTGTTCGTCAAATGCCCATTCTTTCATTCACCCCTTCTCTTTCATTTCTTTGCTCATGCGAATGACGCTTTACGTTCATCCGTTTGTTCCTTTGATCGCTCATATCGTTCATTACAAAGCAGAGCCTGTTTCCCGAGTTACCCAGATTTTGACCAAATCTTCAGCCTGACCGACATCGCAAACACTACCTTACCTGTGTTTTTCTTGTGTAATGGTCTTCCACGTAAATATCCCTGGCAAAGCCAAAGTCAGCGACCTTACAAACTTTGTTTTCGTCGATCAAAACGTTTCTAGCAGCGAGATCTCTGTGAACAACCTTCATGCCAGACAAATGAGCCATGCCTCTCGCGGTCTGTATAGCAAATGATAACAGGTCCCTTGAGCCGAGCTTTTCAACGGGTACTTTGTATAGATCTTGATAGTATTTGTCTTCCACTCCTCGGCAGTGGCGAAGGTAGCTCTGGAGGTCACCGAACGCACAGAATTCCACTATGACCATCAGAGGCTCTGTTTTTTTTTTTAATGAGAAAAAAACGTCATATAACATTTGACTCAAGCAATTGACTATTGATAATGCGAGGCCGAGGACGAGGAGTTGAACTCGGGACTATCAAGAAAAAAACTCCGAGTAGTACGAAATACGAAACTAGTAAGAAACTCCAACTTGTTTGAAATCTGAAAGTATGACTATATCACCTTATGCTACTGATTGCAGACTGGAAAAATGTAGAACGCGAACATTCACGTGAAAGCTGCAGAGCAGTGCTTTTTTTCTGTGTTGCTGTTCGGTCATAGAGAAATTTAGAATTACATTTACGCCAAACGGCAAACGACAGAATGATCACGTGACCACGCTTACCCGATATTTGCCGCTCGCTGTTTTCAGTTTCTCAGTAAAATTGAGTTGTTTTGTGTTAGCATCAAAGGACAATTATTTTGCACCATTTTCATCTATGTACTTATTTTCACAAGAAAACATAAACGCAAACCCCACGTTTACCGTTACCGTAAACGCGACTCTTAATCTCTCTCTCTATCTTCAAGTATGTGGATAGCATCCTTGCTTGAGAGCATTAAAACGTTAGCCTGTTTAGCAGTACGTTACTGTGGTGCTGCTCATTGTGCTGTGAAGGTGGCCCTAACTTTTCAGTCTGTAGATCAAGTCTTATAGCGTGGCTATTCCAAAAAAAAAAAAAAAAAAAATAGAGCAATCTTGCTTTACGCTTAAAACAAAACGTATAGGAAAGGGCTTTGGAAATCGCTAGAGTCCCAAGAAAAAATCTCCTGAATACACCGGAAGACCATTCCTTGGAGAATATGGCCTCTAACCATGGGCACATGAAATGCAACGGCTTGACAAGAAAACAGACCTTGTCTTGTACAACAGCCCAACAATCCAATAACGTTCGGATGAGGATCAATAAGCTTGAGTAGCTCCAACTCCGCTATTAGGTCTCTTCTGGCCGTTTCACTGTCACATTCTGATTAAAACATAAGAAAAGGAAGTCAGAAATGCTGCAAGGAATGGTTTAAGACACTAATGACAGACGAAGAACATTACAAATCAATGGAGAGCACAAATAGCATCATATTCAACCTGCGCCAAGCAGCTGCAAATTTTCATAAATTACATGAGAACCTGCGTTTACCAATTAAAATTTAAATGAGTTGCGTTTGTGTAGCCTCCATCGCAGGCGCAGGCGCTCTTTTTATTCGTCACGCAATCTTTCCTCCTCAACAAAATGAAAAGAACGATAGGGGAGGAAAGATAGATTGCGTGACGAGCTAAGGGTGGCTGAACGACAGAAAACCGTGTATTGTGAATTTAAGTGTGATCAAAGATGATCGGGTTTCGGTTATTTTTTGCGGTTACTTTTATCACTGAACCAATTTAAAGTCAAGATTAAACCAATTATGACTTGATCACACGCATTTTTGCGCGCTTGGCGTTTTTTAGAGGTTTCTGGAGCCCTATTCACGAACGGCCCTTCTGAGTTCAGATGTATCCTTAGTATTGCTTATAAAAAAACAGTCTATTGTTGGAATAACACTAAACAGTAGTATTTTGCTAAGTGGTAATACTTGGTATACATGCATCTTAGCTTGGAAGGGTTTCCTGAATATGGCCCCTGTTTGTAGGTTATAATGATTGCTTTCCTTTCGGTCTTACAATACGCAATCGAATCCTTTCTAGATGCGATCCATTGCTAGTGCTAACCGAACAGATTCACAAGAATCTTTCTGGCCCAGAAAAAACGGCATGAAGCGCTTTTTAAAATCTTACCTTTGACAATCTTTACCGCCACATACATTTTGCCCACGCATCCTTTAATGCCCTGCGCCTGACCTTTCATTACTAGGCCAAACGCGCCAGATCCCAGCACCACTTGCAGGTCCACCCTGTTGCGCGGGAATTCCCAGGGACTGTTGGATAACGAGATGGCCTCAGCTCCTTGGGGCATATCCGGCTGCTGGGGGAGGGGGATGTTGGGGATGTGATGATGATCGTTCAATAACTGCGAAATAAGAATAAAAACAGGTGTGAAGTTGAGGACATTTGACTTTTTTAACCTCAAAGGGAACCTCCACTCTGACAACAAACTTTGACGTTGCATTGTTGGAAACGTCTAAATTCTAAATTTTAGTTTGAAAAGTAGAAATAACATTCAAGTGTGCTAAAAATTTGATTCGATTATCGTCTATTTTCGCTTTTAAATTTCCTAATCTCCCAATCCTCAAAAAGTGCTTCTTCACGTAACACTATCGTGAGTTTGGATAGTGTATCAATGCGCGTTAACAACCGTGACTAGTTTGGCACTAGTTTGGTAAATACTAATGCTTTCTATTTATTTGGAAAGTAGCCCATGGATAAATCACCATGTTTTCATCGAGTTAAAGAAACATGGATTTTGACCAAACATTCTTGCAGTAATTGCCAATTAGCTGCCGATCCCTACACAATTGAGCTAAATTTCCCCCCTAGATTTCACGTTCTTTTCTCACCGAAGTCATTTCAGCTTGTTCCTGTTGACTAGTTGGTCGGCTGTTGACCGGCGTATTTGCCGGCGGTGTGCTGTTCTTGTGGATTTTTCTGACGAAGCAAATCACGCAGATGATGGCGATTAATATCACTAAAAAGGCGCCACCGACTCCGGCAATCAACAAGGTCATGTCGCGAGATAGTCCCATGAAACCTTTAGAGGACTGAGCACTGGTGTGGGATTCTGAAACAAAGAGATACGAAATGTAGTCAAAAGTTAGAACTCTTTCTGTCTTTCTCTCTTTCTTGTCAATCATTTTTAGTACGGTGAAGGGATCCAAGACGTAGCACAGTAACTTGAATGCTATGACAGGTTGCTTAACGAAGTCCCTAAACGTTCTCAGAATGTTAAGGGGACATTAAATGGTGTGCCGCTAGCACTAATGACAAGAATGATGGATCAGAGAATTAACTCTGCAGTGTATGTTAAAGTGCTAAAGTCGATCCGTGAATTTCCCACTGAACGTTACCGTATTTACTCGAATAAGCGCCGCCCTCGGTTAAGCGCCGCCATGGAGCGGAAGGGTCATTAAAATAAGCGCCGTAGCTCCGTTGCGGCGCTTATTCGAGTATTTCCATAAGATGAGCAACAGTCAGGACATTCACTCGATGTCGGACATCGAGTGAAGAGTTGTTGAAAACCTGCAGAAAAGTATTGACGAGGCTGTTATGAAAGCGAAGACTTAGGTTAGCTTGAAGTCGGTAGTCCATGAAAAATTACTCATGAAGTAAATTAATTTCTACAATCAAAATGTTCTGTCTTTGTGGTATGAGCCTTTTAAATAAGCGCCGCGCTCGAATAAGCGCCGCACAGGAGACACGAAAAATTAAATAAGCGCCGCGGCGCTTATTCGAGTAAATACGGTAACCCTAGTAAGGAAATGGGAGACTGCGCGAGACAAAGACAAAAATCTTTGACCTCGGCGGAAGTAGAATCCACGGACTCCGGATTTGATCGTCCGTTGCTTTACCAACTGAGCTATAAGGCCAGACGGGAGAAAGTCGTGGGTGACTATGGTAATAATTGCAGTAATGTAGGATCCAAGGAATGTTGAACACAATGAATCTCAGAATGTTAAATTATAGAAGACAAGAACGATCCTTACGGCAGTCAGTAAAAAGGACGAAAACAGAATTTACCCTATTGATTATTTCTGTGTCAACCCTATTTTGTCTGAGTCAAAGGGGGCTCCGCCACAAGCTTCAAGAGCATTACGTCCTAAATGGGACGATGATGTCACATGTCGCCGGAATTTCGCCATCTTGGATTTCTCGATTTCTTAAAACCTCAGACGTCAACCGTCAAAATTGACTCAAAAATAATCGAAAACCAGTAAATAAACGCTAAAAGGATATAAATATCACAGCATTGCGAAGATGATTCTCAACAGATGCCTGGCCAAACTTTGCTGGCATGGAAACAACATGTTTCGTGAACAATGATATAACATACCAAACTTTTCCCAGATAGACTTCGGGAAAAATTACAAAGGGTTGTCTTAGAGCGGTTTCCAATTGACTGTCGTAAAACCAAAACCAAAGTAATTATTCTGGATGAACAGATGTAAACAATGCAACCAGCCAATCAGAATTCGAAGCAAATACATGTAACTGGCGCCAAGCGCGGGAAAACGGGTACGGCCAAAACACGATTGGCTCTGGTTTGGACTCCCATTGGTTGAGAAAGTGGCGCGAGTTTTGTTAACCAATCACAGAGCTTAGTAATGAAAAACAAAACCAAACGCGGAATTACTTTCGACACTCAATAGAAAATCGCTCTGTTACAAAACACCTCACATACCCGCTTTACTGGTCTTAGCCAGATAGGTCGAACTAGGGGGACTGGTGCCCAGGCTATTTGTTGCTAGGATACGGAACTTGTAGTCGGTGTTGGACTTAAGATCCATAATTGTGTACTTGACTCTGTTTGGCGGTTTGATTTGAATCTCTTGCCATCTACTTTCTGATTCTTCTTTGTGCTGCAGCTTTAAAGCGATCAGTTCCAGGCCCCCATTATCTCCAAACTTCCATCTCACTACCGCGCTTGATACGCCCGCCTCTACGTCGATAATGGTTGGGCTTTCTGGGGGAGCTGAGGAGTGAAAAACCAGAAGTTTTAAGAGCAATACGACCGAAATGGGAGGAAGATGTCACATGGCGTTACAATTACGCCACCTTGGATTTCTTAATTTCTTTAAAACTTCAGATAACCGTCAAGATTGACTCAAAAATACTCGAGACCTGTAAACAAACGCTTAAAGGGTACAAATATCACAGCATTGCGACCATATGCTTGAAATAACATTCTCAACAGATGCCTGGCCAAATTTTGTTGCCATGGAAACATCATGGTACGTGAAAAGTGATATAAAATATTAAACTGTTCCCAGATATACTTCGGGAAAAATTACAAAGGTTTGTCTTATTACAAAACGACTCACATACCTGCTTTACCGGTCTTAGCCAAATAGGTTGTACTAGGAGGACTGGTGCCCAGGTTGTTTGTTGCTAGGATACGGAACTTGTAGTTGGTGTTAGACTTAAGATCCATAATTGTGTACTTGACCCTGTTTGGCGGTTTGATTTGAATCTCTTGCCATCTGGTCTCTGATCCTTCTTTGTACTGCAGCTTTAAAGCATTGAGTTCTAGGCCCCCGTCATCTCCAAACTTCCATGTCACTACTGCGTTTGATACACTAGTCTCTACGTCAATAATAGTTGGGCTATCTGGGCGAGCTGCAGTTGCGTGGGAAAAGAAAATAAAAAAAAAGTGAGCAATAACGCGTGTACAAACCACTGCTGTCTGTTACTAATAATAACAACTAATTACATGCAGCAGGGATGGCGCAGTGGTGAGAGTGCTCGCTTCCCATCAATGTGGACCGGGTTCGATTCCCGGAGTTGATACCTTATGTGGGCTGAGTTTGTTGTTGGTTCTAGTGCCTGCTTCGAGGGTGTTTCTCCAAGTTCTCCGTCCCCCAACACTTCCAAATTGCGATTCAACTCTTGAGGGCCACTCAAATTAACCTCGAGTTACCGTGGTGCTACCCTCACTTAACATTGCTACTATTATTTTTGCGCATCAAGTTCTGAAAACAAAAC
This sequence comes from Pavona decussata, assembly GCF_977016875.1. Lineage (NCBI taxonomy): Eukaryota > Metazoa > Cnidaria > Anthozoa > Scleractinia > Agariciidae > Pavona > Pavona decussata. The sequence continues at coordinate 2,870,424 of NW_028145462.1, forward strand.
TTACTATTTCCCGTCAGTGAAATCTCCGCTGTGTCCCTGCCTAATGTATTCACCACCTCACAGGTGTAGGTCGTCCAGGATTCTGTTGTAACGTCCTTGATTTCAAGAGTGCTTCGACTCGTTACGTTACCCTGTACCGTTGTCACGCTGTGGCCGCTGATTTCTTCTCCCCTGCCGATACTGAGCGTATCGTTGTTAGCGTCCTTCCAGGACCACGTGAATTTTGGCTCCGGATTCCCGCGAGACTCGCATATAACGCTGGCTTCCTCACCCACGTTAGCGTGGAACTTTCTTTTACTAAATATTCTGGGAGGTTCTAAAAAATAAAACAAGCAACAGACCATATTATTATACAACATACGGCAACACTGCCCAAAAATGGTCATGGTGCCCTGAATATTCGTTGTTCGTAGTCAACAGATATCCTACAATATACGTAATTTCGTGTGTCGGGGAGAAAAATGGCAAAATAAAGATCGTCTACAGCTTTTCTGCAATAAAACTGTGCCTCGTTATCGATGTGCTGAATAATAAAACAATTATCCTGCTCAATCGTATTGAAAATAAAAAAAAAACTTATGGAATATCCCCAGATCTCAGCCAGGCCTCGTCGGCTAAGTATCAGGCGATATTCCGCGCGATTTTCGCAGGATAATTGTTAATTATACGACTGAATCATCTAAAGGGCGCGTGTTTTGTGTATGACCACGCGCGCGAGACTTGTCCGTGAAATCCAGTTAACTTAAACATTCAAACTGAAAAATGCCAAAGCTACGTTACCAAAGACAGTGACAGTAAAGCTTGTGCGATCCGTGCCGAGCTCGTTGGAGGCTATACAGATATATGTTCCAGTGTCCTCAGATGAAGCCTTTTTTATGAGCAATGTTCCATTGGCCTCCCAACTGATCCTGTCCTTTGGAAGCTGTCCATTAACTTTCTTCCACGTCACCTTTGCCTTTGGAAACGCGCTGACGGTGCAGTCGAGCAGGAGATCGCGTGATTGTGTGGACTGAGTAATATTCAGTATGGGTGGAGTCGTGCTTCTGATTATGGGACGGGCTGAAAGATGACAAAACATTATGCACTTGACAAACTTTTGTCAGTGAAAAGACTGCGTAAAGTTCTGGTTTATCAAATTCCCTTAAGGACAGTACCTACTAATACCGAAGTATTTCAGCGCAGTTTACTATGCGGGAAAAGCAGATATTAGCAAGGGTTATTGGAATCCAAAAACCAAATTGGGGTAACCACGCATTTTTTAGAGATAAATAATCAACAATTATTCTAAAAAGCAGTAAAATACAAAGCAATACATGACGTTTTTTTTTTTTTCAAATTGAAGATTTATTATCTCTGAAAAATCCATGGTTACCCCCAATTTTCTTTTTGGATATCAAAAGCATTTGCTAATTTCTGCTTTCTCCACATAGTTTTAAACCACGCAAAAATATCCCTGTATTAGTAGGCACCACCCATAGGAAACCCGAGTATCCTGAGGTATGCGCAGTAACAAAAGTAGGCACCGTCTTGGACATCTGTGTTTAGAGTAGTGGCTCCCAAGAAGATCAATTGCCGGATACGACTTCGTGCGTAAATAAGAATGATGATGATGATGATGATGATGATGATGATGATGATGATGATGATGATGATGAAGGGGAGTGATCAGGGGGTGTTGAGAGAAAAGTTATAAACGTGGAGATTACAAAATAAAGCAATTTCTGTTGTATTGATTTTTAATTTGGAGTGTGGGATTATAATCCCTGTTTACACTTCCCCCCCCCCCCCCCCTCCCTCTCTCCTGGATCAATAGCTAAACAGCAGAAAAACATTCAAATCAAGCAATGTCGTTGGAAACTTGATTCACGGGAAATGAAAATCGTCTGCGCAACAGCCTGCATTGAAAGATGAAGTATACGAGAAATCTCGAAAACATCTTGCGATCTTGAGACCTTCCTGGTTAGGTGCTGTTTGTTCGTTTTTGTTTTTGTTTTTTTTGTTTTTTTAACACGGATGTTCGTCATCATTCTGCAGCATATCCTTGCCAAGTTGCCATGAGTATCCCTGTAGCTGTCCTAAAGTCATAACGAATTTTATTCCAGTTGTATTCCTGAGGTTTGTGGCAAACTGGGTACTCTTTGCGTATTACGCGCGTACTAACCAAATTCCACATTTATCGCCTTTTCACTTTATCACCACACAGACCGTTCTCGACATCATTGATCCTTTCAGTAAAGTGAGACATACGTAGTCTCCCTCGCAGCCGTTCAGTGTCTCGTCACGCAACGCTCCTCACCAGGAAGGAGCGTTGCGTGACGAGACAGAACGGCTGCGAGGGAGACTGGGACATATGCCGCACTGATATCAATCCTCAGGAACACGGTGACAACTTCCATACAGGGGATACACGGGGAGGCCCCGAAAGGCCTGTCTTCTTTCCCTCGTAATTAACGAAAGAGTAGCAAAATTTTCGGAAGGGAACCGAAAGGGTAGAAAGCAAATCCAAGTATTAGAAAGGTTAGCAGGGTTGAAATTCCTGCCAGAAATTATGACGTGGTGATTTCGCTTGTCGCAGGACAAAAAAGGACAAAGACATTTCTTTCGTTTTCTTGTGTTACGGCGCTTATGTGACCATTTTTGACGTAAAGGGAATTGTATTTATGAGCAGGTGACCACGGTGAAAGTTGGTGCATGAAAGTTTAAGAGATGGAACCTCAAGGTGGAGGTTTAAAAGTATGAAGTGTTGACCATAAAGTGTGGTTTTCACTAGCGACGCAAGCACAGGAACAAGAGCTTTATGTCAAGTGAAAGCGAACGCGACGCAAGCACAAGCGGAGGCAGAAGAAAAGGAAAACTTTTCATCCTTGTGATTGCGCTTGCACTTGTGCTTATGCTTGCGTCGAGGCCGTTCTCACTGTGAAGTAAGCACTCTTATGCTTCTGCTTGTGCTTGCACCTGTACTTGAGTCGCTAGTGAAAACCAGCCCTAACCCATCTTTATCTTTGTCAAGATGTAGCGATGATCCCCAAATGTTGAACTGATGTTCCAACTATTTGATAACAACGCTCAAATAAGTTGCTGTCAGAACATGATTAACGTTGCCAGAAATTGAAACCAAACGCAACAGTTTCTACTCAACTAACAAGAAAAAGGTAGATTTTTAACAGTGTCGAATTTCGACGGTATCTTGTTTGAAGAAAAAGCGCGCGAGGCTTAATTTACTTTAATTCTGTCAGACGTAGGTTTTAACTCCTCCAATTCGTTTTTGAGGTAAAGGTATATTCCCTCAATTACGTTTAAGGCTGTGGGTGAGCTTTCTAGGGCAGAGGATTTCTCGGATCTGACTGTTTGACTAAACACAATGGCCGCTGATTTGCTTCAATAGTGCGGATTGTCAGTAACATTGGGTCCACCTGTCCCCGATGGAACTGTTGTGGTCAAGATTAAAAAGTTGCCAGTCTTGTTCATTTTTCAGGTTTTGTCCTGTAGTTTAAAACAATGTTCCTTGGATATCGGTGCAAATTTCCCTAGAAACCTGTGTAATTCAATCTGAGGCCGGGAAATTGCTTGGGTAAGGAGGAGCCCAAATCATAAGTAGAAATGTTTTATGGTTGAGCACCCAGCCTTAGAATTGCATATCGCTTCCAAACGATAACTCTGAAAACTGAGAATGTATCTAGAAGCCAAACGCCGTGTTTAAAACAAAATGTTAAAAAGCTTGTCAAACAAAGTGGATTTACAAAATGACAGTTCCACGGTTTCGCTCTTGTAAGTGGCGCTTTGTGTTTCTATCGACCAAGATGACTATTTGTACCTTACAACGTCTGTTTGTAATCGGACTAAACTCACCTTTAACATAAAGCAGCACATTTTCTGTGGTGTTTAGAGGGCTGCCACCTGCAATAAACAGCGCACGGCAGGAGTAGTTTCCGTGATCATAGCGGTTAACCCTGTTGAGTTGAATGGAATGGCGTCCGACCACAGAGATGGATCGCTGAGTGTATTTGGAATGCGAGCTTTGACTGACGGAGAAAATTTTCTTTGTTCCATTAAACCAGGACGTTTGATACCACATTCCTCCTTTGATCAAAGTATTACAGGGAAGGGTAACATTTTGACCTTCCCTTGTTGTGATGGTCAATGATGACGCAACAAACAGACCTGTAACGAAAGACAACAAGAATTTCAAATCAACCTTTTAAGGTCCTATATTAACATGCATTTTTTCATCGCTGTTCTTGATACTCTTCTTATGAAACTAGTTGAGAGAATTTGTTAAATATCAAAACCATTTTCTCTACCCGGTATCTTTCAACTGAAGGATTACACTTCTGCCAATCACACAGTGACAATTTCAAAAGCTATATGAGCGGGGAACGGGGATGGCGCAGTGGTGAGAGCACTCGCCTCCCACCAACTTGCTCGGGTATGTGGGTCGAGTTTGTTGTTGGTTTTTGCCCTTGCTCCGAGAGGTTTTTCTCCGGGTACTCCGGTTTTCCCTCTCCTATAAAACCAACATTTTCAAATTCCAATAGGACATTCTCACTATGGCGTCATTTGACTACAACTACCAGAATCCTTCAGTTTTTTGTTTTCTCATGCTAATTAGAGCTATTGTTCTTTGCTCTCACTGGGATTACAAAATTTGAATTTGAAAAGGAAAACAAAATGAATTCTGGTAGTTGTAGTCAAATGACGCCATCATGAAAATGGCCTATTCGATCTCTCCAATTCGGTGCCCGTACTGCAAAGCGCATTTGATCACCACGTCATGGAATTATGTGCTATACAAATTTACAAATTTACAAATTTAGTGACTTCGAGCGACATGACAAACAACACCACATGAAAGTACCTCTCAATTATAACAGTCAAATTGTTACGCCTTCCAGGATTTTTCCCAGAACTAAAACGTTAGAACCACCTTGTGCAACATGATAGACAGAACAGCATTAAGATTACCACTCCATAGCTTTCGCCTAAATGGGTACGCTTTCGTATTTTTAATATTGAGAGTCTCGAAAAAGGTGAGCTGGAAATACCTTGAAACTACGCGATAAGCACCTGGGCGGAGGGGGGAGGTGGGGGGAGGAAGGGGGTTTTACTTTCTATAATAAAGTATTCGAGAAGGCTCTGCCCGAAAGAGGTCCCTTTTTCAGGCTGGAGAAATACAAAGCTAGCTGAACTCTAGAAAGGGAGAGTGAAAATTGTCATTTAGGTGTTTTTAAAGGACCTTTCAAAATATCTCGAACAGACTAACCAAAAGAAATGCAGTTTGTCTGTTGTAGGTATGTGAAAGGGAGACACGATTTCCTATGGAAGGTATATGAAAAAGTTACCTTTTTTGTCAAAATGGTGTATAAAGGGGAAAGCGTTGGATCTTAGGACGGAACCGCCCTATATTCTCCCCCTCCCCCTCCCCCCTTCACTCCTCCGAGCATAAGCAGCAATACGTGATCAGTGGAACTAACTGCTCGATAGCTTTCGTTCGAATGATTACAATTTAGCATTTACTCACAGACTCGTACAAATATAGAACTCCCAGTATAAATAGCTGCATTTTCGTATAAATAGTCACACTAGACACACTAGCCTGAGTATCAGGCTTTTCATCTTTTCATAGGGGGAGGGAGGGGGACGCCTCCTCCCCCCTCCCCTTAGGAAGGCCTAATGCTCAGGTTATAGTCACACTGTATGTTTTCACCCGAGAAAAAAGGTTACAATGAGCATCTACAACATAATTCGCCAAACCTCTCAGAAAAGAACATTTCAACTGGTGTGCTCTGACCTAAGTCCCCATCCAGGGGCCTCTCCATGAAAAGCCCAGAGGGGTTTTGTTGAGAGCCACTGATCCTCAATATTGTAGTGACATCACTGTCAATGTTATTATCAGGAGCAAATAACCAACCAATCTATCAATAAGTCCATCGAAACTTTATGAAAAAATTCCAAACGGCAATCAGATGTTTCCCGTTAACTTAAACATCTGTTTATCACTCGCATTTATCTATCCAATTTGCTCTCGAAGTTTAGTTTACAGATCCCTTGTATTGAAAAATCAAATAAATGATAACTTTACCACCGCGGGGCAGCTGTGTGATTACAATCGAAAAATCCTGCATGTATAAAAATTTTAAAAAGCCAATAAAACCAACGTTTGCAGTTCTATTGGTAGATAGATGAATGAAATAATTGATAATTGTTCAAGTTGTAATAAAAACCATACACCAGCATTTGCCACTCCAAAGATGTTTGACTATTCAGCACCTTACAAAGGACAATCTTGAAAACGTTTAACTGGCGTGCACGTTTTCAAAAATGTTGTAACGAGAAACCAGAGAACGGTCTCAGTATTTCTCGAATTCTGTACTTGCCACTTAACATACCATGTTCCTCTTATTATTTAATGTGGGTGAATGATCGGAATATATCGCGGTCACGACCTTTTCCGATATTAAGATTTCTGATGTCTTCTGAAAACCTTGATACGCCGAAAATACAAATTAATCAGGATATGGAAAATATAAAATCAAAATAAATGGAATGGTGAATGTGAGAGGGAAGTTCGTGGTTTCCAATTTCGTGAAATAACGGACTTTGTCATACTCGTGTGATATAGAAATCACGATGCTATCTCCTTCGTTAGTTTATACATCGTGCAACAATGTCAAATTTATGTCTTTTATATCGCTTATGAAAACACAATTCAGATTTCATAGGCGATACGCTTTCGGGAGATGAACGCAGCTTGGGTCTGTTACCACACTATGAGAGTTCACTGGTCTAACACAGGGTTGGCTCTAACGCGGCCACAGGGAAATTGTTCGCAATTACAACAACGAAGTTAACGCTCGCTTGCAGGAGTGATTAATTTGTTAAAATGACCACCACAGAGTATCGGAGGCAGCAATTTACAAAAAAATAAAAACTAACTAAAAAGTTAAACTGTGTCAAATTGTGCCAAAGGAAAAGCCACAAATGGAAGTCATTTTTTGGAAATACGTTCGATGTTGTTCAAAGGTCGCTCAGAAAACAAGAAAAATAAATAGAGGTTAAAATCGAACCAATTGTTATTGCAGCTCAACGAAACTTAATAGCGAGGAAACGTTGTATACTTAGAAGCTACAAATAGCTGTTTTCAGCGACACTAGTCGCAAAAAACTGATTTTGATTTATTGCCAAACAGAGATGGAGTCTTTAATTGCTAGTTTTTGCTAAATACTTAAATAATAGCCTTTCCGGTTTAGACGCCATGGGGCTCTAGCTGAGTCTGATCTATGGTTAAAATCCTAAAGAGTTATAATCCTTCAAACGAAGGCCATTGAGCAGTACTTTACTGTGTACAAAGTGAATCTAAAGTTTCAGTCTGCAGATGCAATTCTTAATTGTGATCTTTCATTTAGAAAGTTACTTCAAGCCATTTTTTCCCGCTGAGATGCTCTTTATAATGATGCACTCAAGGCGGTTCCGTTTGTAGCCATGAATAGAAAGCTATTCCATCGGAACGCTTTGAGGTCGTTGCTGCTCGTTTCTAATAATCTGGAATTTGATTTCCTGCGTTCGAAATTTGGTCCAACAGGGAGTGAATGTAAACCTTGACAAAGTGTGACTCGATGGCAATGTTGCAAAAAATTTGGATCGCTTTTCGCGACGGTTAAATTACTCTCACTTTAACACTGAAGTCAAGGGCGGAATTCCTGAGTAGGAAAGGAGACATCCTTATGTCTGCCAAACAGACGCAAGTAAGGTTAGAATACTTTCCGTTTGGTGGAAGTTTCGCTCTCTAATGGATTAAGGCCAGCTTGGAACAACAACAAAGCAATTGACCAAAATTAAATACATAATGAACTTACCTTTAAAAGCCACGAGAAGTACAACTAGAACTATTCGTGAAGACATGACCTCCATCTGAGAAATAAACCAAAAATCTCTCTTTTGCTAAATTGTCCTCTAAGCACCTGAAAGAGATTAGCCCTTGTGTAAACTTCAATTTTTTTCAAAAAATGTTTGGATAGAATCTGCTGATTCTATGATAACTCTAGAATATCAGTTCAAACCTTATGTTTCTTAAATCAAACCAATACTTGTATTGATTTCCATTTTAATTGAATTCAAACGCCATTTAAACAATCAAACGATCTGTTTAGAAGATGTAAATGTTTCGTCGTTGGACCGTCGTTCGGGAGAAGTTTTATCGAAACTATGAACAACCCTTATCAATGGGACTCGACAAAACACTTAGAATACTTCAGGATTTTAACCTCAATAAGACATCTTTTCAATCAATTAGTTTCATCGGTATGTTTGTGGCCTGTGCATTTTATGCTCAAGTATTACAGCCACGCGAAAAGTCTGTTATTAAGTTATCTCACGCTGGAAATCAGCGATAAGAGGTCACTGTCAATGATTCTAACTTGTTTATCTTGGGACCGCAATCGGAACACCTATTTCCCGCGGTTTTCTGACGTTTCGCCCGCTTTTGAACGCTTGCCACAGAATTAGGGCGCGAAAAGAAATAACCATAATTAATTCCAAGAGGTGAATAATTCGAATGCTTTATGTTGGTGTGAGAGAAACTTTCCCAGACACACATACATAAACAAGAATGCAGAGTTCTCAGACGGGGTTGTAATTTGTCAAGGTGCAGTACTTGGTCGTTCAATCTGTGACCTATAATCCAGTGGTGTCTCTGGCGCCTGAAAACTCACAGGAGATACTTCAAGTAAAAGGTCACAGGACATCATGTTTGTTTTACAACCGCTAGCAGACGCGACAAAATAGCATTCATTTTGCTCTGCGATGTGCTGGGAAACGAGATAACTAGCAGTTTCTCAGTAGCTTTGATTTCAATGGCTACATGGCTGTGTTTTTATCCTAACCGCAGAATGTAAGAAGGATTAATTAATGGTTACATGTAATGTCGGTTACAAAATGTAGAAAAACGGAGGAGAATCGTGGTCACCACAAAGTTAGTAAAAAGTTGGATAAATACGAAAACATGAATCACAAATTTTGTAGTGATCAAAGCAGCTTTGAAAAAAAGAGGCTGCAAAACACCATTGCAAACGATAAATGTAGAATTGCCATTTCGTCGAGTTTAAATTTTTATAATAGAAAATCGCACAAGAAGGAGAATAAGAAGTAGTAGTAGTAGTAGTAGTAGTAGTAGTAGTAGTAGTAGTAGTAGTAGTAGTAGTAGTAGTAGAAGAAGAAGAAGAAGAAGAAGAAGAAGAAAGCCTCGTTTTCGTTTTTATCGTACTTGTTCGTCAATTTATTGTTGATTAGATCCTTTACTGCAGGATCCGGTGCTTTGATCACGTTGTTTCGGTTACTGTGTTTTTGATTTACTTCAATAATTGCATCGTTTCTTTGAAAGTGATGTTTGTTTCCCATTCTCTTCCCTCTTTGTCGAGGTGTTTAAAACAGCGAACCGTTAAAAAGATCCCTCCCCCCTCCCTCCTTCCTTTCTTGCCCTCCCCCCCTCCCGAGGGGCTTGGGAAGGGCAAATGATAATCCTACTTGCAAGATACGTTGCCGTCTGTGGCCCAAAAGCGACTTGTGCTTTTCCCCAGCAACAGTAAATTCTATATTAATAAGAGATGTGGGGTGGCCCGCAATAGGACGCAGGTAATCCGGCTTGGGAAAATAATATTTAATTTTTTGAGTACGTCTCTCTCCTGTCTAGACTTTTTGCCTGTGTAAAGTCGGCCACAATGTGGACCATGCACCCAGAACAGTGGTCATTTTAAAGCTTTCACTGTCTAGCGCCTGTCTTTCTTTTCAAACAAACAACGCGATACACGAAACAAAGATTATTTTCGCAACTAAGAAGAGTGCCCGGGCGAATTATTCTTGTTGAGAGAAAGCGGTTTTTTTCTGGAATTCTTGGAGGGACGTATCGTCAAGTGGCTAAGAATTCGAAACACACCCTACTCATATTTCAGAATTAAGAAAGTCTGTAGCTTTCTTCAGGTCAGTAAGCAAAATGAAGATTTCAAAACCCATACCCTTTGGGGGTGGTAGATAACTGCATAGTTTATGTAAGGGAGTGCCCTAACCCTCCCCTGCAGGGGTTGTGATCTTTTCAGAAAGAACTTTGTACAGGGAAAACCGTTAAACTACAGCTAAGCTGCATTGCAGTGCCTCCAAATTCTGCACTCATTCTCATCTTGTAATAGCTTGCTTTCCAAGAGCCCTACAGTGATGCACTGATTAAATGACGTGTTAAAGGTCTGACTGTGTTTTAAATCGTGGTAAATAAAAACATTTAGTAGCGATACTTATATCCATATATTTCCTGTTTCTATCTGATAACTTAGTTATTTTCGGGATGTAATTAATTACAAAACTGACGTCGCCAAAATTGGTTGAGCCATAGCTGGGAAAAGATTCAAATACACCAATTGTCGTGGGAAACCCGACGGGTTGAATATTCGGGTCGGAAGTCCTTAATCGCGCCAGAAATTCGGATTTAGTCGTGAAGAAAAATAACAGTTTTCTTTGGTGAAATGTCTCGTCAAGCTGTCGTAGCATTGGAAAGCTAATTCCTTTGTTTTCGGATCGAGCGGAAAATATGTCGTTTTAAGGGCGAAACAAGGTCAGCTTGCATTTTTGGAAAGCCTTCAACAGCTCGTTAATTCAGGGAATAGGATTCTGCTGCCTAAAACGTTCTGGGAATTAAACCTTCAGGTCAAAGAAACGAATAGATAAAACGGTGTTAGCATGGATAAATACGCCTTTGAAGCCATAGAACGATATGGGAATGCAGGAAATAATAGTTTAAGCACACTGCCAAAGTAATGCGACGTATTAACTCTAATTGAAATATTTCGTAGACGCTTATAGGTGGATAAGCGTCCGTTAGTTCACGTGCAGCATGCATCAAATACGGCGTGATTCGTGAGACGATGCAAGAGCTTCTCTGCTTCTTTCATCTCTTCAATCAGATTTTCTGTGATTGATGACAATTATTTAAACTCAAGGAGGGCTTTCTAGGCATCCATTCATGTATCGCAAGGAAATCAGGCAATTAATAACACTTAACAAAATTGAAACAAGGCTCTATTTGTAAAGAAGACCTTGACTAATTATACAAACTCTTATGGGATTTTGGTCATAACACGCCGCTCAAAAGATTTAGCCGGGAATTGGCCCCCCTCAATGCAAGATTTTTTTCAAATGGTACTGAATGGACGCCATGTTGATTGTTGTGTGCTTTAGGGCCTGGGAACTAAACGTGATTCAATATCACCCCTGTGTACCATTTGTCAATGTTTAATAACGCACCTAAATAGCCTAACATGCAGCACCTAAGTCAATCAAAATTCAATTAGCGAAATATCCTGTCTGAAAACTTGAATTATGAGCTGATGAAACTAGTCATGTGCTTGCTATTTTTGCACACTGCTTTGTAGCTTATACAGGCCTCGTCTCACGTACACGTTGATCACGATCCTGGATTCCGATTGTCGCGTGATTTTTAAACTTTGCTTCATGCTACAACTTTTTTTTCGTGCGGTATGGCAAGCTGAAATATTCCAATGTTTTGCTCTTGTGGAAAGATAATCATTACGTGATTGGTCGTTTTGCACGCGACCGGCGTAGTGTTTACAAAGGGAAAAGCTTTTAATAACCATGCACCCTCGTGCTTCGTATTCACCCTTTCTTTCCTTATCAAGGGTGACCAACAGTTTTAGTCACACTTATATCCGGAGGGTTTAAAATTTTAGCACATAAGAGATGGGTATTAAATCGACATAATCGCGTAAAAAATTCATCCTTTTACATACACTTATCTTTCACTAATTATAAGAATTTGGGATCTATTTCACAGCGTTTGGAGTGCACAACAAGGTCAGGGAAGTTACCCAAATCACTAGCTCGACTGTTTTCGCCCCCGTCCTCCCGAAACAACATTCTAAGTCTTCAGCTAACAATATTTTTCGTCTGTGTCATATCCTTAGGGCAATGAACGGGCAAGTCACGGAATTAAGAAAGCAGGTTGCTATCACACAATTCAACTATGAAATTCATTCAGTGTTTGGTTTTCACTGTTATTCGTATAGCAATGCATTTTGAACAAATTCGATAAACTGCGTATACGATTTCCTCCCTACAACCCCCCTCCCCCCCCCCCCCAAAGAGAAAATTTACATGTAGCGTTTAACAATATTTAGCAAGTCGCGAATTTGAAAGTTGTCGTAGAAATCGAAACCTTCTCTACAATTCTAGGTTGTAGCCATCGCAAGCTGTACGTTTACGTTTTCAAGTCAACTTTTGGCGACCTTATTCATTGGCAACACATTTCAGTGACAGTTATAGCAAGGCAATTAAAAATATTAAGATAAGCCTGCACGTTAAACCTATTCTCCCTCGCCTTGGATCATTGACTGAGGAGAATAAATTGGGGGAACACTGGTAGACTAGTTTTTTCAGAGGATAACAAAGTATCAGATAATGCGTCATTAAATATTGGAGTGTGACCACTCAAATGAAAATCTTTTGAGCTGCGCTTTCCTATGATGCTGTTTATCACGATCATGCTTTTATTTAACATGCTCAACTATGCACGCATTTTGATTGGTTTTTACCAATGATCTATTAGAGGACAGACGCATCGATGACGTCATCATTAATATATATTTTTCCCATGTTTTTTTAAAATGGCGGAAAGTTTTGAAAATCTAGAGAATATTTTATCTGACTGGGCGAACGAACATGTGGAAAAACGTCTTGCCGAAGCGTTGGACAGGTAGGTGAAGCAAGAAGAAAAAAGAAAAACACGTTTCTTTGTAGAAAATGACTTGGAAAAATATTCGAGCAGTCTTAGTCGAGTGCGACTAGACGAAACACAAAACGGGTGGTGAAATTAGATTAAGGCAAGTAAAACTTGTCAGTGATTAATCTATTTAAATACCAAAACGAAACAACGAAATGAAAGATTTTGAAATAAACAAGTGATTTTTTGTATATTTTGTTTCTTTATTATACAAAACAAATAGATTCCATGTTGCCGTGCCTCTGTTGAGCAATACATCACAGAAGACGTTCTCCTCGTGTGCCACTTTGCTCGCAGGCTACTTCTTACCATATTTTGACGTCATCTAAACAGACGCACGGCAACATGGAATCTATTTGTTAAGCACAACTGGTTGCAAGTTTTGAATCTGTGGATGAAATTCTAAAGTGTGACCGTTCAAATGAAAGTTACTGAGAAGCACTTCCTATAGTGCTACCTATTTTGCTGTACAACTGGGTTTCGGACTTTTGAGTCTCTTGAATGATATGCGTGACTGAAATCCTTGAGATTGATCATTCAAAGAAATGACACTGGCCAGTACATTCCTGTGGCGCTGTTTGTTTTACCGTACAAGTAGATTCTAAATTTTCAGCTGTTGCATGAGATCCGAAAGTGTGACCATATCAATGCAAGCGATGTAAGTACTAATGCCCGCTGTTTGTTTTCCAAAACGTTAGAAAATGACATATAGTCTGGCACTTAACAAAGTAACTTTAACACCTCAATATTAACTGTTTATAAATTCTTATCTTTGAAGCGGGCTAAAGTCTGATGGTTCTACTAGGGCAGACTGTTTACTCAGCTTGTTAATTTATAGTTTAAACTTATCATTTCATCAATCTTAGGTGTTTGATCTAATTCCTACCTCAGTAAATTGCGGTCTTGTTGGAAGATCTACCCGTCGAGCCGTTCATTATAACATGAAAGTTACCATGATAATTTCAGACGGAAAATGTCTCGACCCAAGCATACATTTCTGACAGTACCTGTGTTCAGCGATGTAATACGATACAGCATTGACTAGTATATAAAAGCATTAATTTAAAGCGCAAATCCTTAAAAAAGTCGTTTATCTGCTTAACATAACGAACATGACACAAATCCCACTCAAACTCGAGACCACGATCAAAACAAAACACCCACAAACGAGGATTTTCTGCACGCAACGCGGACCTTTGACACTTGAATCCAATTACTATCAAAGACATCAATATGTCTTTTTAGCAAAATGTTTGGGAAGTCTTCCAGTCTAAACGCAACGACCCTTCCATGCGTTTCTTGGTTTTTTAAACTGAATCATGACCTAGCCTCCCCTTGAACTTCACCCTACCCTATTTTCCCTACCTACCCATCCCTGAGTCGTTTTTTCACGTACGTGCACCAACGCATTAAACATGGCGGAAAGACGAAGTGGTTTTTGTAGGATAATCACTATCTTAAGTAATGCCAATTCCTTTGTTATTTTTCCGTAACGTTTAAGGATCATGAAATAACTCCCAGATTTCTGCAGTTTTAGGGTGTTTTAAATTCTTCTCATTGCCTTGTGAGGCGCTCTTTGATTTTCCGAGAAATGTAAAAATAGCGAATCACAGGATGTGATCCAGTTCCTCGGCGAGCTGCCCTTCCTCGACTTCAGCTTAAGCGGAAATTAATATTTATCTAACCGCCAAATTTCAGGGAAGCGATTAATTTGGAGTTTGAAAAAACAAAAACAGCTTGTTCGATTGCCAAAACGAGGGCCAAGATACTGTTCATTGTTTACACACTCTAAAGTTATTTTTACATTTTGTCCCTGTATTAAACGATATGACATTTCCAAGATGTGTCGGGAAAGCTTTTTATGTAGGGAAAGCTGACAAGGGCAAAGCTTTTACAAATTGAGGATTTGGTTTCGTGGCGCCCGTGTGGCGCGAGTTAAGCTCTGGAAAGATATGATATGCTTATAAAACCAAAGGAAGGTTTAGGTCTTGAAAATTAAAAGTTGCAAGATCTATTTACAGATTAATTAAAATTCTACCCTTCGAGAAAGAGATCCCTCGATCTTCCAAAAAGAATCGGGAAAAGGAAGAACTGAGAAAGAAGGGAAACGGTTGGTCCCTTCCCTTTCCCGTTCTGCTTGGGAGATCGAAGGAATCTCTTCTCCGACGCGGGGTATTGAAATTCAAACTAGGGCTTGATTTTGGTACAGAAGGTTTAATATCAATGGAGGAGTCTTCTATAGCAATGGTTTCATTCACTACTTTTCACTTCTTGCTAAAGTACTTAACTGATACAACGAATCCTATTATTGAATCCGTTAATACGAAAAGACGGAGCTAAAATTCAGCCATAGTGTTAAACACATACAAAGTTTTGTCAAAGTTCTACACCGGACAACAAATGTTCGCTCTTAGCAAAACAGTATGTTTCTTATCCATGAAAGAAATCATAGTCCGAGACAAGTCAATGTTTATTTTCATTTCGCTAATAAAAGATAACAATAATTTGGGTTCCTTTTGGTATTTTTCCAACTTCACATTTCATCGACTTTTTCGTGCTGTGAGCTGCCGCCGGGTTTAAAGGCCTCAATAAAGCTTGCAAAACCTCTGCTTTTCACCTCATTTTTTGCCTCACTCTGTCGGCCTTCTGTAAAATTAACGTTATCAATATGTTAACTAAAACTCAACTTTGCCCGGCAACTAATTGAAAATCATAGCAAAATACGGCTGAACTTTGAACATCGGGATGTTTGTTTTAATCCGTTTACTGACGAAAATAAAGTCTTACCTTTTAGCAAAAAGGATTCCAAAAGGCGAATAATCCTCCCAGCGTTGTAACTGAAACTCTAAAAGTTGTCATATTAAGTCTCGAATCGATACAGATAAGCATTGACTTAGGATCCCTAATTAGCAATTCTCAAAGTTTCCGACTTTTTGCGGCTTTGTAAAGCTATACACTTCTAATACGACCGATTAGATGTAAACAATTTTGTATATCTGGGCAATCTAACGAAAATCGAATTTTACAAGAATGGGCATATGGTCTCTCACCAACTGATATGTATCGCCCAGTTCTGAATGCGATTACTAAATTTAACAGGAAAAGGACCTGAAAAATCGGCTTGGATATTAAACAGCAAACTCAAGCCGAGAAGTGTTACGGGCAGAATTTCATCTTAAATCACAGGCTTCTCCTGAGACCATCTCCGCAATTTGTTCAGATAGTTTAACAGGGGCTTTGGGGGAATTTAGCTCCGTGGCTGAACGAGAGGTACCCTGTTTCCTTACGAGATATTTTTCACATCAAGTGGACCAGATCTTCTTCAAGGAACACTATTTATTGCAGATCTTGACTAATTCTGTTATAGAACTCAAAAGCTTTTACTGAAGGACATTTGTCATATAAGACTCACAGCCAATAGTATTTCGACAAAGTCAATTGCACTTGGAGGAAATTCTAAAGATATTACTTTTCGCGTGTTTACAAACTGAAGCTCATTTCTTATTCGAAAGAACAGCAGGTGTTCAACACCTATGTAATTTACTTTACGGTTACAAAGGCTGCGATATTTCCTAAATTGCAAAATGTCCAGTAAAAATAAAATTTGCCAGGTGAACTTTTTTTTGTTTTTTATTTATTTCTCTGGGGAAATTTAGTTCAGCTAGACAGTCAACAAGCAAGATTATTAGCTCGCAATTATTGTAAAATTTACGGTGGTCCAAAAGTGTCACGGCCATTTCATTTTCATCAAGGCAATTTCATTTTCACGGCAATTTCATGTGAAATTGAAATTGCCGTGACACTTTTGGGCCACCGTAAAAAATTAGCTCCTAACTAACTTATTTTTATCAGGTGCGATTTTTTTACACTCTTAACTACCGGTATATTTTTTACAACTGTATTGTGGATTTTATGTTTATGCAGCTGAACATCATATTTTTATTTCTATTTTTGTTGTATATCCTCCTTACGTAACTTGAGTTATAAGTTGGGGTCTCAGTAAAAACTCTCTTGCCTAAGGGAAACGAACTAAGTCACTACATACTATTTAAATGGTGTTTTCACGGCGGCCATGTTGGTGGAGAAGTAGAATAACAAAAAAAATTTGGATACAAATAAAATCTTTTTCTCAAAGGAAAATCATTCTATTTTTTCGTTCCTCCAATACGGCTGCCGCGAAAAACGATTTGCCACGCGCAAATTAACCCGAATTTATGTGGGGTTAATTGATCTCGAGGTTTTATATTTCTGTGAAATTAAAAAATATTTTATTTTTATGAAATAATATGACTCGGCTTTTTATAGACAAGTACATGTATCGCCTTACATCCAAAGTCCTATTTCATCATCGAATTTCAAATCAGCAGCTTGGTCGACACCTCGAGGTGTAAAAAACGTATCTAAGAAGCAGACTAGTTTTTCAACGAGGTTCTTCGGCGAAAGTCGAACCAGAAAAAAGCAAAATTTTAAAACTTCGTAATGATTGGAAAGGAAAATCATTTACATGATGAAGTGCCAACGGTAATCCAAATTCGCGGAATTATGAAATCACCGAGTATGGACCCTTCCGATTTCTAGCAAGGTCACCGGATACACTGTAGAATCCTCGGTTCTAAAATTTCAACCAGAAACATTTCAGAAATGTGCGAGGGTATAAAATCGATGGAAACAGCTAGAAGTGGTTATATGGAAACATAAAGACGTGCTGTGACCCTGAGCATCAGAGAATGACCTGAGATATCAATGTGTTGGCAGAAAGATAGCAAGGAAGCGATATTTTCTTCAAGTGTCGAATGATATAGATACTGATTTTAACAGCACAGCTGGTGTCAAATAGCGCTCATAACTCGTATCTGACCTACTGATCTCCTTTGGAAGGAAATACAAAAGTAAATAAGGAGAAACTGCGCCTTCTTATCGCTGCTTATCGCCAAAATGTCGCTCGCTTGATTTAATTTTTGTCGCTTGAAGTGTTGCTGTTTTAAAAGCGAGGACACTAATTAAAAGTCTTGCTCGAGAAGTCCCTGCTGTAAAGATTCCCTGCAACCCGCAGCGTCGGGCGATACGGGAAAATATCTACTCGATACCCGAAAAAACCTTGTCATGACCGCAAAATCACATGAATGATTGTTTTAACTGACATCTAGCTAGTCTTTGTTTTAACTCGTACTATACGCCTTGTTATGTTTTCATGCAGAAGAATTTTTAGAATGAAGTGTCAAATATACACAGTGTCACCTTTTTGTTTGTCTGCCTAATGTAAGCACTGCTTTCAGTTCAGTTCAGCAAAATGTAATGTCACGTACTTGTCTATGCTAAAGAATGCGACACATATCTTTTTAAAAAAACAATTACTGTAAAATAACTTCGAAACTTTTATGTTTTAATACTTGATGTTGCAAGTTTTTGTTTTGTTTCGCAAAATAAAATGCTGATTGTCGCAAGAGGTGTCATTTCGCAGTTTCACCATTGTCGATTTCTGGCAATTTCTTTGTCAAAGAACTATAGCCCATAGGAAGTCGTTATGGCTACTTAGAATGAATGGAAAGTAAAACAAACTCGACAATAGAACAATACAAGAAGGTATGAGCAAATTTGAACAAGCGCGCAACAAAGAATAGGCTTGTTCAGTAGCTCGACTGATCTCTGTATTAGATCATTTCTTGGACACCACAACGCAATGGGATAAATCGAAGGTGAAACTTCGCCCAAGCGACGCATTCGAAACGACCCTGCTATATCAATTGGCTCATACTCGCTGATCGTTAAATAAACCTCAATATACCCAAAATAGTAATCCAGAGGACATATTGCACACGCTAATTTCCTATACGTGAGGTCGAAATATCCCAGTGATCGCTGAATTACCTACGTTAACGAGTTTAATTGTCACTGAATTATTTTCCCCTATGTAGAAAGTAAATAAATGACTTTTCTACTTACTCAAGACGCTGTCATATTTTATACCGTCGCCCGGGGTACTTGGTGAAGTCAGATTTGCGATTTAGCCCACTTTAGAACTTCCACACGCATGTACTACGAATAAGCTGTGTGCGTTCAGAACACAATGGCTGCTCTAGATGACAATTTGGAATTTGTTGCGATACGATCTCGGTGAATTCAAATCCCCGCTGGGCTTTTCTTTGCGTCGAAAATCTTCTAAACACTCTGTAAGCCCCACTCCTTTGACGAAAGATTCCTGCACGTCCCACTGTCTTCAAAACGCCGATAGACAATTTGTTGGCCCTCTCGACTATCGGACCTTCGTCCCTCGGAGTATCGAAGCTGCCAACTCCTACAGCAACGACAGAAACCACACAAAAATGCAGTCACTCTTTTCATCCACTGATTAGATCTTTGTTCTTTCAATCCTTAGGCGTAATTGACATTAATTGACTGGCTGGATGGCTAATTTAACAGATCATCAGCTTCTTTTAATCACCATTGTCTAACCACCAATCAGCTGTCGACGTTGTTTTCAAAGTAAACGGAGCTGCCTTTTCCTAAAATAAAGGCTGAGCTGAGATATGACGCAGTTGTGTGGGAAAATGATCTCCACTCTTCCTCCAGATGTGAACAACAAATTTCTTTGCTAATGTTTGTTTTCTAGGCGTCCTAACTCACACGTTTGCTAACTAAATACTAAAACCTGTTTGCTGATCACTACTGCAAACAAATTTCACGAGCACAAAAACGTGTTAAATGGACAAATCAAAATAACGCGCGCACGGTTAAATTTTTCACACGTTGAAAACTTGCATCAACTACCTTTTTATTTCACAGCGGAAAGCAGCAAATGCCTTTAGATAAGATCTAAATTATTTCTAATTACGTCTCAAAATAATAGACATCTTTCTGCAGCGTTGAAACCCCAAAACAAGATACTTGTTGACTGTCGAGTTTTTTTTGCATGCATCTATTGACTGTATTCTAATGCAGTGTTGTTTTGGACGGGCACTTTACAGTTTTAGCACCCACTCGCTCTTTCAAGGAAACTAAGAACCGTGTAATGTGGTTCAACGTCTCTTAATTCGTGGTTTAAATCCAGTAAAGTGCCCTGGGTAAAATAAAACCGTTGAACGAAAACTTCCAGCGGCACTGAAGTTCCTTCCTGTGGCGATGCATCGTGGTTTTGATTCTGCCATTGGTTCCAAGCTGTACGTGAAGTTCTAACGTGTGACTATTCACATGTTCGAAATTAAAACTATCGAGTAGCACGATTTTGTACTGAATTTGTATCCAGAATTTTCCATTTTAAAATGTAGGAATCACTTCTTTTAAAAAACACTCAGCAACAAAGTACTATACATTATACGACGCGTTTTCGTGATGCAAAGATCTCGGTTTTGTCGAAGAAATGTTATTTCCGCAGGAAACTTGGATGGCCGATAGCGAAAGCATCATTTATTGAACCATCTTGTTGACGCGCTAGATCAGACTTGTGGGTTTTTTTTTTTGCATTAAATAATCCTAGCTGTGACTGCTGGCTGAAATACAAAAACCACATCACATGGAGAGTAAACAATTGCTCTCATTTTACAATTAGCGCAGAGCCTGTGAAAATATTTTCCTTCAGAGTAGAGCAAACAAAAACATTGCATGGTGTGACATTTGCACTAAAGATATTACCTATCACGATTACCTATCATGCCTCGTTGAAAAAGCGTAAGAGCGGACACTGGTTGTTGGAACTTGCACCTCAACAATGGCAGCCGATTTGGAAATCCGATCAGGTGGGCAGTGCCAATACCTTTGTTCACAGTGTAGCCGCAAAATGACACGAAAGGTTTTGTGTTTTTTTCAGTTTCTCTCTTTTTTTTTATAAGTACTGCAGCGAGAATCACCGATATCTGTTTTCACATGACATTTTAACTTTAACGGCTTTTCGCAGAATCTGCAGCGGTTCTGCAAAGATACAGAGGGACTGATGCTGAATGCGGTAGGGCTGTTCCTATCTGTGAGGGTGGTATTGTCCCTTACAGACCATCTACGATTAGCAAATGGTCATATTAGCACTGGTTGCGTACACAGTCACTTATTATTGTATTAGACGTCCACTGATTTCAAAATCGGTCATCTGAAGGTTGACTAGGTCAAAACTGGCGTCCAACGTATCCACTAACAATTCCGGCAGTTTACACAACTGAAAAAGAGAAATGATGAATATTGTTTCGTTCGTGTCAGGCCGCCTGTAATGATGTTCTCCGCCCTTGGTGCAGGTCGAGACAGGTAGTGATCTCATTATCAGTTCCAGGAATAGAAATTTAAGCGGCCGGCTCCAGTAATTTCCATCTTTTGTAGCTCCAGATCAGTCGTGGAATTTTCGATACACCGCACAACATTTGAGTTCACGTAAATATGATTTCTATGTGGTGCTGCTCTGTAGTTCTAATATTGGCGGTGGTTTCCGTTTTTGTATGAAAGTCAGAGTGTTAAGGAAGCTCTAACTATTGGGTCTGCGGATAAAATCTTAAAGTGTGACCACTCACGTGAAAGGTACTTGAGGCTTAGTTTCCCGCTGGGCTATTTATTGTACTTTATAAGTGCGGTGTTCCTGTGTTTGAGAAAGAGCTAACGAGACCATGCCTGTGAAAGGATTCATTTAGGCAGGCCTGGATGGGATTGCCTGGTAGCTGAGAAATGGTCAAAATTTTAACTGTCAGCTGAGAAATGGTGTTTTTAAAACTGACGCCTAGAAAAGTTACGAAAGACTGTTAGCTGAGATGTCTAAACTTTGCCTGAGTATGAATTTTACTTGCAAATAAATAACTTCCCAATAGCTGTGTAGTTAATGCCTAGAGTACAAGTTGCAGTAAGGCGGAACATGGCTCGGAGCTTCTCACAAGTTAGTCGTAAATTTAAGGTCGTTAGAAGATGATAAGCAGTGTTCATAACGGTTCGAAAGAGATCGGAATTACTCGAACGCTCTTCGGAATTCGTGTATGGTTGGCTAACGAGAAAGACACAGTGGATACGATAAAAAAAAAACGCACAAACAAGTGACCGAAAGTTAACTGAGATCCGGATAAATAAACGGATAGCTGACAAATGGCTTAAAATTTTAGCTGATCAATGAGAATCCAGCACCCCCCTCCCCCCCCAGACAGACCCTCATTTAGGGATAAGAGAGTCACTCGCAAAATAATTTAGTGATAAGGGAGAACGACGACTTATTTTCAGAGACGACTCTATAAACCTAGTTTAACAACCTTGCAAATTTAATAAGGAACAAAAGTCCTTAGAATTGTAGACATGAGGGGTAACACCCCTGTCCGGCCCGAACGGGCCTCGCCATGACCTCTCAATACTTACGGCCCGGCCCGGCCCGGCCCGGCCCGGCCCGGCCCGACCGGCGCCCGACGCTCTGTTATTTTCGTTTTTCGAAAGAAGTTAACTAAATTTCAAATTTTCTTTAATAAAATTAATTAGAATGAAACGAGTAGGGATAAAAGCCGGCCGGTGAGAATTGCCGAAGACTTTAGCCGCGCGCCTACTTCGTGCAAACAGTGATCAGCTTAGTGGCGGCCGGGAAAGTCGGCTGAATTTGCAGACTAAGTTAGAACGAAAATTAAATTGAGCAAAAATCCTCAGCTTTTGGTTAGATTAGGAAACGACTTACATGGCCCACAATGGCGGCATTTTCGGTTCAATGTTGCTTTTCTTAGTTTTTCTTTGATTCCATGCCGTGCTCGGTACCACAGCTAAAAAGCCGCCTACCCATTGCTCAAAAATCTCAGCTTCTAGCTACGTCATACTACCTTTGATTGCCTTCCGTTCAGTGCCAATCGGCTGCATTAACCGCACGTTCAAGTGAGAGTCGACAATACAGAGCTGTGAACGCTTCGGTTTGGCTAATTTACGAGAAACCGAGCTTCTAACAAACTTTACTGATTTATAACCCGAAATATTTCGAGTCTGTGTATTGTAAAAATTCGCCAAATTCCGTGGTAGATGGTGCCGACAAGCGGAACCCTCCACCACTCTTTTATAGCACCAAAAGTTCACCACAAGGTCGTCAAAGGTCCTTTCTTCGCAACTAGGCGACACCGCATCTAAAACCGCATGAGCCTACAAGCTATTTTACAGCAAGCTTATCTTTCGTCTTTCGCGTAAGCCTCGCAAACAGATTTTTTTTATCGCCGCACCATCCGACCCAAGTTACCGGTATTTTTCAGTCAATACAGATTTTTAAATCAGGGATTTTGAGGCATTAATCTGAAAATCCTGTATTTTGACGAATTGTGAGACCTTTGTCGGTAGATGGGTATCTGGGCAGTTTTGGGCGCAGCTGAGCTGAACACCCAGTTATCGATAACGATAAAGAAGATGAGCTTCTTTGGAACCATTTCAGGTCTTTTCAATGTTTTTCGAGTTTGCGTGTTTTCTATAAATAATGTTTCTGGATTAATACTATCGATAATGAATGTTCTTTGTTGGTCTAACTTCGCTTTTTTTAGCTATATATTTACCTTTTTTCGATATCCTGTTTGGTAAATTTTGTTTTGATAACGAAAAAGGTTTCCGTTCCATAAATGCGAGCTATTACACATTTTGTTTGTGAATCCAAGTAGCCTCAATTAACTGCAAGTGGAATTAAGAATTGTTATAAGGTCAAATTTTGTCCTACAACACAAACCACCTTTGTTTGATACAGTCAAACCAACGCAAGAAAGACAACCTAAAAAGGGGTAGAACTAGTGCCCGCATTATGTGAGTGAAAGTCTCACGGAGGGAGAATTTTTATGAATTTTGTCCTCTCTTGGAGCAGGTAAAATGACATGAGATGTGTACGAATTGTGGATGTGTCGTTATCATGTGATAATTAGAAAACTAAAGCCGGCTGCAGTAACAGGCTTGTTGAGCAAAAACAAACGCATTGCAAGTGCGTTTTAAATTTTAGTACATTTCTTTACCTTTATCTGGAAAACAACCTAAATTAAATGTGAACACTCGACGGCGACCGTGAATTTTTGTTTCTCTTCTTCTACAAAATTAATTTCTTGGGTAGCCTTGTTCACCATGGAATAAACGCGTTTTCCAGCTATAGGTAACTAAAGCAAAGAATATTTATTATTTTAAGTGACGTTTTCGTTGGATTTAAATGAGCTAAACCACAGTAAAGGTTTCTGTAAGAAGAACTTCAATTGAACGTCTTTGAAATAATTTTAGAAATAATTTCGTTTATTTTTTTGTCTTATAAAGCACTAAAATATCTTTAAAAGTACAACTTGAGATGTATCATTGATTACGATTGAGGGAAACTGGATTGCAACTGGAACGAAAAAAAAACCGTCGACTCAAAGAGATTTTGATTAAGTTTATCGGGGCGGTATTAATCCTAAAACTGATTTGTAAACAAGTTGAGCAATACACCGGACGTTCCGTAAAAACTAGATCAGAATTAGTCCTTGTCCTTAAAGAATTATCACCTTAGAATATTGCTAAAAAAAATGTTAATTTTATTTTGTAGTCGATAGATGACAAAGCCAATTATAGCCGAAGATAGCAGAAGTTAAACCCGAAGCGCGCGGTCATTTGTAAGTCATTTTCCTTCGTGACCGAAGCGAAAATTTCTCAGCGCCACACAAAAAAACCCTGAAAAGGGAACTTTTTATCACTATTTTCGATATGCATATGTTTCAAAGCCTTTCCCTTCTTCGACTTCAACAAAATCAGGTGGGACTTTGCATATTCAAGTAAATTCTGTCCTTGGACAGGTAAAATTTGAAAATTAATTGAATTGTTGTTCTTCTCGTCTTCTTCTTCTTCTTCTTCTTCTTCTTCTTCTTCTTCTTCTGCTTAAAATTACTTTCTATATTTTTGTGTTCGAAGGGACGTTTCACCTTCCCTCCCTTCATCCTTGTTTCCTCGTTAAAGAGGCTTCTTTCTTGCTAACTATACAATAAAGATTGCTGAGGGCACCATTCTACATGAACAAATATTTCATTTATTTGTAATCACTCAAACAAAATAAACAGCTTTACTATCGTGCTGGTTTCCTAAGCATCTCTAGAGTGTTTATAACTGTTTGCCTTCATGTCCGCACGTCTGGCTCGCAAATACCAAACCTCTGTCATTAATCTTTTCTGTTTGCTTGCACTTCTGTTCGTTGTTTCCGACCAGCTCATCTACAGGGTGACGAATGCACAACTTCTCCTTCACTTTCCCGTCAAAATTCCGTAGCAATCTAAAACGCATTCCCCTAAGAATTACAAGCAAAGGAATTCCAGCTTCGTTATCGATACATGACTAGGGTAATAAGAGGCTTAAGGTTAGGTCTTCCGGCTTCTCAATTGACCTTGACAAATAAACAGTGAATCTAACCAAAGAGCCGAAAGCTTCGAGAAGTGTGAGCCTGAGATGCCACAGATTTGCGTAAAAAAGCGACTGGCATACTCAGCTACTCGAGTGCTGGCCAAATTGGAAAAAGTGTGAATTCTTCCATCAATTCTAAATTTTATTATTTATTTCCCTTGGGGTGGGTAGAACGGGGAAAAGTATACCATCCCTGTGATCAACCCGTGATCATATACAAGCTATACACCAAAGGTATATGCCGGAATGGAATGGAATGTTTTGCAAACTCAGCCCTAAAACAACTAAATTGTCGTTTAATTTTCTCAGTTTCCTTGTAATTTACTCACGAAACCTCAAGCTTTGCTCTTAAAAACCCCAGTGTACTCATTTGGTTTAAAACAGTAAGTGAACCCGGTCTACAACAGGGCAGGATCTTTAGCTCACTCACTCCAAATTCCCAAGGAGTATGCAACAACCCCACTCTCTCAGTCCCACCAGCCCCACCCCCGACCCCCTTCCCGCGGCTCGGAACGTCGGCACATATAATTACATATGGGTGGTCTTTCGAAAGATGCCATCAAAGAGACTTTACACAGGCTTATTCTGTCGAAAGAAACCGGTCACCACCGATCATTGGCGGTAGTCTCTTTTCAAATTTACCATTTCACGATTTGTGATTGCGGTTAGAATAATGCGCCTCTTTATTGGCTTTTGTTTGAAAAAAATAACTTTACTTGATTACAACATTTCCGCTTGTTTATAAGTCTTTAAGCCTCCCAGTAAATGCCTCCGCGTTTCTTTTTGTAATCCTACCTTGTTATCTGCAAACAGAAGAAAATGATGGTTCGGTTCCATTTTTCTATCACAGCTGAGAGCGTTTGGACATTTCAGAATTGATACTTGATCGGGACCCATGTTAACTAACATTACAATAATATAGTCCCGCATTTTTCCATAAGGGGAAAACGGAGGGAGGGGGTGTAAAAAGCCCCTCGGAATTTTGTGTGGGCTTAGTTCACACCCTAGCCCTGACAGACTCTCTGCGGGGGCTCCCGGCCCATCCTACCCCCACTCGTCTGGGATCCTTTCTCTCGTGCCCAAAGCTTCTTTAGGCACCATTTCCGCCGCTCCCTCTGGGGCCTTAGATTTCTCTGATGTAGTTGCAAGTGGGAAGCCAATTCCCAAATGAACGTTCGCGGGTCAGTGTTGCGCAACTGGTTCGCCTGCCTCATTCGCTTCTCTCTCGACAACTTCCGTTACAAGGTATTAACTTCCTGTCGTTATAATAGCTATATTTACTAACTCGCATTTCATTTTTTACACATACTTGCGTGAGCGTAGGACGAACATACTGTTTTGTTGATGATGCAGAATTATTCAGCGTGACTCAGTATGATTTAAGGCTCAGTTGTGTAAACTCCTTTACCTGTAAAGGCTGTTACTATAGAAATTTACGTCAAGGTATAAACCGTTAATTTCTCTGTAATTACGAAACTTTTGGATGTAAGGGACCAGACGACGCAAAAAAAACTGTTCTGAAAACGTTCCGTTGCCGGATCTCTCGTAGTAGAAATGCGCGTGCCAGACATCACTAATGACGTGTAAATAAACCAAACTTTTTAATTTTATAGCTGTTACTTTTTAACCTGTATATGCATCTTATGTACTGTTTTATACGCTACGTCGTGTACACTAGTTAACCATTAACCGTTTATGTTTACGTTCAAATTTAAACTTTTAAGGGCCGTTAGTTTTTCTCATTGTAACTCTGACCCTGAAGAAGACTAGTTGTACTAGTTGAAATATTGGCCCAAACAAATAAGCCCTTTGCCGTAGTGTCAGCCCTGCAATCAGTTTGGTTTCTCTGTAAGATATGCGGTAAATATAGATCGATATCATATTTGATCTAAGTAAGGTTATCGAATGTCGTAGATGTAGTCGTCGTCGCTGTCGTCGTTGTAGCCTACGGTACCTTTTCTTAATTTTCGCCGATAATCCACTTCAGCTAGTTCCTGGTTTTTTCTAATACAAAAGTTCCAACTGCAATGAGAATCGCAGACCAAAAATGGGACTAAACCGATTTCAATATCCCCACAAGCGAGAAAAGAGTAGATAAGATAGAGATAGATAGATAAGTTTATTGAAATAATTGAATCGCAGCCAAAGGCTGAATTGCATAACTATATACAAGAAATATTAAAAAAGACTTATATACAAAGCCCGTTAGTCTGAACCCTCTCAAGGTCTTCACAGGGGTAATCTTGAAGGTTGTGATGGAACACTTGAGCGCGATACTCAAGAACCGGTCGTATAACCATGCAGTAAAATTTACTCAGACTTTCGGCCCCAAAATCAGCCCTTCTCAGTTGGACCAGGAAATAGAGTCTCTTGTTGGCCTTTTTAATAGCTTCCTCTACGTGGTCATTCCACTTAAGATCGTTCGAGATGGTGACGCCGAGGATTTTTGCGTTCTCAACCACGGACAGATCTTTGCCATTAATCAAGACTGGATCGTAGAACACGAACACGAACACGAATGTCTCGTTCAGTATACTCATAGACTGCTTTGAGTTCCTTTTCTCCTAATGAGGGTATGAACGAGAAGAGATTGGGGCGAGAAGAGTCTCTTCTCGCGCGCCGATCTCGTCTGATCCCAATCCTCCTCGTCCCAATCTTTCGCTGCGTGTTACCACAACACAAACTTTGAGAGAGAAACAGACTGCAAGCAGTCTAGTACTGTTTATTCAAAATTTGAATTAAACTGATTGCGCTTGCGGACTTTTTCAGGTACCAATTAGTGAACTTTGTAAGAAGTTATGATTAGAGAGTTGGTGTGGATTATATTTTTACTTGAGGTTAACTTAATTAATTTAGATACACGGTGATACAGGGCTCCATTTAAGGGACCGTTCATTTTTTATGAGCATGGGGGGGCTGGTGGGATTTGGTTAATTGCCACTACGAAACTGTATGATCCCCCCCTAGCATGCAATTTTTTTCCACATGGCCCCCCCCTAGCAGAACTATTTTTTTCTGATGACCCCCCCCCCCTCCCGCCCAATCAGAAACAAATCATACTCCTAACTTTAACAAAACGCTTATGTACTGTTTATATCAAAGATAAACGTAATTGTTACTGTGATTTCTTTACAGTACTATTAACAAGTAACCGTTCTCTACTTAGGTAAAGATTTCTCTTGTTTAAAAAAACGTTTTATAGATAGCAACACGTTTACGGCAACGACAAACCCTAATTTCCATTTAGATTCTCAAAGAAACTATAAAAATTAATCAAGCAAATGGTTAACGTGAAATTACTCCCCTTCGAGTAGAAACAATTAATACACGTACAGATCTGACTAACAAAATACGGATCGAAGCATACCAATCAACGATTACGAGTCATATTAAACAGAAAAAAACAGCGGACGCACAGATATCAGTCGCGTAGGTAAGGGTTAGATAGGGGTGTTCGTTGAGCCCCAAATCTTGCTTACTAGGGGGGTCCAGGGGCATGCTCCCCCGGAAATTTTTGAAAATCTAGGTTCCCAGAAACCTCATTTCCTGCATTTTGAGACCCATTTTAGGCAAATCACAAATTTGTTTTACAGCAGCTTTTTGAGCTACATACATCATTCCTACGGCATAATTGTTTCAACTTAAACAAGAAAGTTCAATGTACATTCCGCGCCCTGTCGAGTTCTGATAGCTATTCGATCTACTGATAGTCATACACCAAGCTGGTAAACTGCATCATTCTCGGGTGTAGGCCTTCGAACAAATTGACTATCTCGTCAAAATTGACAGGCATATCATATTTGACATGCATTAGAACCAGGGCAGACATTCTACTCTCTCGCATGGTACACCTCATGTAATTGTTCAACCTCCTCATTAAGTGCTTTCTCTTCCGCCATTACTGATCTGTAAAGGGGGTTCGTTCGAACCCCTCGAACCCCCCCTCTTACGCGCCTGGATATTAAAGTACTGCTATTAAAAATGACAGTTACAAGCTTTTCTGAAGATGGCTTACGGCTCAGATTTACCGTCAACTGAAGTCACCAACAACAGTTCTATTATTAAAACTAATCTGGATGTCCACACTAGGCATACTACTGAGTCTACTGATACTCCTGGGTTCAAATAATTTACTAATCAACAGTCTTTATAAAAGTGAGTACTATTAAAAAGAACATTAAACAATCTATTGATATAGTTCAGAGTACAACCACTTTGTAGAAAACTACTCCCCCAAGGATGATTCAATAGTGAGACTGATACGTTTTTATATTAATTTGAACTTGTACAAACATAGGTGTCTACCTCAGTTTATATTCATTATTGCTTTTCCAACGGATATGTTTCATTTCCTCAGTTGTTGTTAATATAAAATGCAGATTTCGACCTCAGTATGTAAAACAAATTAAAAGTGGTTAGGAAAATCGCATTAAATAAAATTGAAATAATATTCAATTTCTTCATCTGTTTCTGTGTTGAGCCACTTTCAATTTCCCCTACTAGCCAATTATTTCTGGTGACCCCCCCCTCTTTCACTCATTTTTTTTTGGTAGCCCCCCCCTTTAGTGCCATTTTTTTTTTCGTGGCCCCCCCCTAAATCCCACCAGCCCCCCCATGCTCATAAAAAATGAACGGTCCCTAACCGAATTGGAAATTTCCTGTTAAAATATTTGGTCCAGTTAAATAAACCAATCAGTCCGTCAGTCAGTCAGTCAGTCAGTCAGTCAGTCAGTCAGTCAGTCAGTCAGTCAGTCAGTCAGTCAGTCAGTCAGTCAATCAAACAAACAAACAAACAAACAAACAGAAAACCCTCAATGCACAGGCTAGGTGATTTTTGGTCTCGAGATCCCAGTCTCTAACAGCCTACAACTGCAGTCGAGCATTATAGTCGGCATTTTGGTATATTCCTGACCTGTTTTCGTGATTGTCTGTGATCTTTTAGACGTTAACAACGTCATTAAGTTTTGGACGCCATTCTAACTGGATTTGTCTTCAATTAATTCAGGAATTACTGAAACTCACGAGATGGCTGAAGCATAAATTGGATTTTGTCTATAATTTTGCCCGGCTTGATTTATTGATGAGCTGTTTGAAAGTGTTAACAGAGTGCTTTCAGTTCTTTAATCACCAAAATGAGAAAAAAAATGAGAGTTCAATGTGTTAACTCATCTCAGGACAAAGTAGCCAGTTCATTTAAACCCAAATACGGATATCTTAATATAAATGCACACTCAACTGCGCTAACCTCGAGGGCCAAGGTGGCCAAACATCTTTTATTTTTGTCAATAACACGGTGGAGATTCTTTTGTTAGAAGTCATAATATAAGAAATCATTCTTGAACACCAACGACAAATATTCGTCAAAGATTTCGTTACTCATCCAAGTGGTTTTCTCAATGGCCCCTCACCACCTGAAATTAATAATAATTTCTTTCATTGTTTTATTGTTATTATATTTCTTTCACCCTTTCTCTCCACGGAAAGGAACGTACTGTAAAATTCTCTAAGATGTAAGAGGTCGTTCTAATCTCTAGCTAGTGATTGTAGATTAAGTCCACTGATTCAAGCCATACGAACATCAACTTTATTTCAATAGGCCATTTTACAGTTGTGTGCTTAGAGACATGGCGTTGAATTGGAAGCGAGGCTGGGGGTGACCTTGTTTTGATACAAACCTCACTGCTTTTCATATGTAGATTATGCTGTTTTTATGCTAACTAGTTTGCATTTACATATGAAAAGCAATGAGGTCCGTGTATCAAAACAAGGTCACTCCCAGCCTCGCTTCCAATCCAAGGCCAGGTCACTAAACACACAACTGTAAAATGGCCTATTCTAATTTCAGAATAGCACACAGGATGCTATTATCTTCAAATGTGAAAAAAGAAAGAAAAGAGAAACAATTAACAATAATATCTACACGATTAAGTATCTAAGAATTTTATAAAATGAAGAAATAAACTCTAAGAAGTGATTGACCGTGTTTAAGTGTGACCTGATTTCAAATGAAGCTTCTGGGCGCTACTGACTTTCCTTGGATAATGTTTACTATACTGTCAGATAAATATGGTGATTATAACTTTTTAACTTAGCTGTGGATAAAATCTAAAAGGGATACTGTAGAAGTATTATGGATGAGATAAACTGGACGCCGTTGTATTGAACACAACTTTAGTTGAAAGGTCAACTGCATGATTTGGTACAAGATGGCGGAACCACGGCTAGAACCAGTCCCTTGGCGAGTGGCCGCTTGAACTGAAACAGTTACTGAGCAGTACTTCTCTGTTGCATTGTTTATTCGGCTGGACACGGGGCTGTAACTTTTCAGTCCGTAGACGAAATCCTAGAGTTTGACTATTTGGATCACAAATTAACGTTATCTTAAATAGGAAAGGCGAAATACGCCCTTTCCCCCAACTAGGCAAAATATGGTGGCTATTTTACCTCCAATCAGACTTACCATGTTACTTGAGAAAGATAATCAAAGTTGACATAAGCGGGTTTGGGGAAACCAAGGCAAATAATATAAATGCATTTCTGTGGTTAAGCTTATTACTTAGCAATTTAATAAAAAATAATCTCAAGTTAAGCAGGATCATGTTTGCAAATGGAACGAAGATAAAAAAAAAAGTGATGTAGAATTAATTGTATTTTTGTGTGGCAATGATATAAAAAACAAGAGACTGTGGTTGTCTGTTCTCACGGCAGCTTACTGAGCCACAAGATGAACTGTTATGTATTTTTGTGCCTTGTGACAAGGAGAAACGCAGGCCAATTTTGGTCGAACAAGGAGGATAAAGGAGATTTTCGATAAAGCGAGGACCAACGACGAGCTAAACCGAGATTCTTTACTAAACCCTCTCATGATTCCTAGTCCGGGATTCTCAGTAACTCAGCCCCATAGATGGGAGGCGAGTGCTCTCACCTTGGCCCAATAATCCTTCTACTATATCTATTTTACTGTTCAAAGCCTTATTGATACACGGGACTTCAGATGAGAGAGCCTTTTATATATGGTAATTGTTATTGAAACCTCCCAACGGAGCAATTTTTATCACTAGCTTTTACTAATGAAAAGAAAAACTTCACAGCTGGCACTATTGATTGAAATACGCGAATTGTTTTGGAAGTAAATAGAGCCAAGTAACAGGAAGTTTTTACAGGGCGGATTAAGGTGTTGGTCATTTTTTGTGGGATTTATATTTGTTTTGTTGTTTTTATAACGTATTTTAAGCTTTGTATGGGCTAAGATTGGCTACGATAGACGCCATAAATCGCACTGATATTTCCGGCAATCTCATCAGTACCAAAAACAAGAGAACATACTAAAAATACATTGGCAAGGAATTAAATATACATTGAAACGGCCAATTTAAGGCATCGACCTTTGATTCTGTTGTCAAATCAAAAAAGACTGGTGACAGCCACCTTTCTGGATAGTTGAGCGAGAGCCGCCCTATAAAAAAAGAGCGATTCTGAAATGCGCAAACAACGAGAAGGGATTGGAGACATATCTCCGTCCGCCCGTTCGGTTCAGTTTGGTTATTTCTCTTGTCAGCTCGACCATTTCGAAAGGGCCTGTGAACACTGATCAATAGTTATAGCTTCTACATAATACTTTTTCTGCGGGCTACTAGTTCAGTTTTGTTCGAGGCGGACCCAGCGTCTGAGGTCGTATTGATAGTCTTAGTGATCCTTAGTCGGCCGGTTTCAACCTTCAAATTAAACCTACTATTAGGCATTTGCTTGACAAAAAACGTAGAGGCCCGGGGGGTACTCCAAAAAATATTGGATAGGGGTGTACGGCCAAAACCCTTACCCTATTTATGACCCAAATCTGCGATTTTCCCTACCCTATTTATGTCTTGACCAAAAATTTGATACCCTATTTATGACCTGATAGTGTCTGGTCAACTTCAGTTCAAAACTCCCTGGAGCCCAGCGCGTGACCAGAGCGCGCGTGACAAGCCGTTGCGGCACGTACACAGTTGCCGTAAACATCATGATGAAAAAAAAAAAAAAAAAAGGAATTCAAGACTAGAGTGCAAAAATCGATACCCTATTTATTATCAAAATGACGGCAAAACGGCTAAAATCGATACCCTATTTATGACCAAAGCGGCTGAAAAACCAAACCCTTTGGCGTCGCACATACCTATATAGCTCATATAAGGGAGTATCCCCCCCCCCCCCCCGGGCGTAGAGGTAACGGGAATCTTCTAGCAATCAACTTTATTTGCTCTGCCAACTTGCTCTTCTTTTGCACACTTACAACTGAACGAAAGGGGTTGTAAGCACGAGTGACATTTGATGTCATGTACGCTGTCAATCTAACCAGGGAACAGGGAATTGTGGACGAAAGCCTGACTGATCTATAGTCAAGCCCACCTAGCTAGAAAGACTCATTCCTAGAAGGCATGGCTGACGGAAGGATATCCTTAAACCGCCATGTTCCTTACTAGTGCATGACATGTTCTTCAGTTCTTCGATTCCAAGTACGACTATTAGGACTATAGTTATAAACTCACGGCTCCTAGTATGGTAACTAGTAACTATTAAGTACTTACTTCAGAGCTTATAGCCTTACTTAATACTGTGCTGTAACGGCATGTCTGTAACTCTACCTGAACTAGGAACAGATGGTTCGCACAAGCGATAAACAATACGGTTTATAAAAACACACCAAAGGAGAGAAAACAACACAAATGGGGTAACTAGAAATAGATTAAAGGCTAAGCAATAAGATTAACAGTATAGTTAAGTGTTCTTCTTAACCTCAACCTTCAAGGAGATCTTGGCCAAGGTTAAAGGAGTGGCAAACCTATCTATACCCTGCGAGCAGAGGCCCTTCGAACTTCCTAGATAAGTCGACTTATCTAGGAAGATCGAGGGGCCTCTGCTCGCAGGGTAACCTGTCTATAGCACAACTGTCAGTTATTATTAATTGATCTTGAGCCACAGAAACACTGGTTATTGTAAATTAATCTATTACTAATTGAAGTTAGCTTCTACTGAGTATGTAGTATTGTCTTATAATACGCCTTAGATGGTGCTTCTTTCAGAGGCACCTAACGACAGTTTTCTCTCAGATCCTTTGAAACGCTATTTTAGGCTATCTGGAGTGCCTTTAAAGCCCTGTAGGTTCATTTTAGGCTGCGCTATAATATTTTTATCTGTTCCGTCATTCTAGGGGAACTTGAGTCTTTTCGAAACTACTAGGGCATTTTTGTCCATTTCCCGAAAACCTTAGGTCTTATTTCCTTTCCGAAAATCTTAGCTGACCTTTTTTCGGTACCCGAAACGACATTTTTGTCAATCCGAAAACAGTAGGCCTTAATAATCTGTCCATGTTGTCCTTAGGCTCCTTAGTTCATGTTGTCCTTAGGCCTTAAATTTCCCGTATCACGAAAGTTCGAAGTGAAAATTCCCTTCAGAAAATTGTAGGGGATTAAGGGCCTTCCGAACAGATAATTTACCGAAGCGATCCGTTGGGTGCCCCTGTTCTTTGTGGAAAACCAAGTTGGGCCACCTTTTTACAGTTCTCTCGTTGTACCACCCCCCCCCCCCCCCCACCCACCTGAAAGCCTGATACTCACATTAGTATCGATAGACTTCAAAGATCAGTTTCGTCGTTTCAGTGTAATGAGAATTTTATTCGTGCAGCCTTCAGGCGCCAAGGCCTGCATTTCGTGGAACGGACATAAAAACAAGGGCGCGGGGATTGATGGGAGGGATACAACAGTCCCACAATACCCGCACTGCACGAAAAAAACGGATTTACTCAACTTTGAAACTAGAGCAAATCTGTAGCAAATTTAAGGCTCTAAATTTGACACAACTTTTCCTTTGATACAAATGTTACGCAAATAAACAAATTTGCTTCTGCTCAATTTGCGTGCAATTGTTGCTTAAATCTGATATTTGCTTCGAACTTGCGTCAGTTTTGCAACATAGGTAAATCTACGAATGCCATACATATTTGCTTCAGGTTTGCTTACTATACCAAAGTTGAATATTTTACCGCATAGTAAATGCCGGCAAGCACTGCACAAATGCCATGCTTGCATTGTCGATTGAACACATTAACCACGATGCAGAACTGCATGCATATTGCCGTTTAGTTTATTCACATTTGCTCGAGGAGTAAATATACTAATTTGCCCCAGTTTCGCAACATAGGTGAATCTACAAATGCCATACAAATTTGCATCAGATTTGCTCATCATACCAAAATTGAATATTTTACAGCATAGCAAATGCTGGCAAACACTGCACAAATCCCATGTTTGCACTTTCAAATAAAGCAAGACGCCTGAAAACGAGAAAGGTCTGAAATTGGTCTGAAATACTTTCATTTGGAGGATTGCGAAGACGATCTCACTCCATCTACCTGTATTCCTAGCAACCTCGTGAGGCCGTTGCTAGGGAAAATCTGTTTGCTATATCTCAGCACAAGTTTGGTCGTATCAAACCAAATTTTGTGGTATTCATTAAGCTAAGTTTGGCTCAATCGATGACGTCATTGCCCCACGCGTGTAGTCTGACATGACCCAAAAACAGAAAAATGTGGCAAAACACATTGTAAGTTGTTCTTTTCTCAAGTACTTTTTCCATCATATTGGTAGCATTCGTTTTGCGTTTCGTCAAAAATTAAGAAAAGGATAAAGCTTACTTGAAGTGTCTTAATTTGATCAATTTTTGCTTTTCATTTCTGTTTTTTGTATTTTCGCAAAAAGCATGCTAACCTTACGTTTCAAGAAAAACAGCTTCTCCCTCGATTGACTTTAAAAGAGGGTAGTTAGACTTTCTTCTCCCCCAAAAACGGAAGTCGTAAAGCCACAAGTGCGGAGCGGAACTTAAATAACTTTGCATTCACTTTATTGTTCAGTCTGGAGTGTAGTTATCGTTTCTGAATTACTTCAAGCTTTAGTTAGTCCTTTATCCGAAGAGGTGGCTATTGTTGGCAAACCTCTAGCACTTCAGTAGGAGCAATCCTTCTGTGTCTGCCGTAAGACTTGCGTTCTTTAAAGAACTGAAGTCAATTCATGGCGTGACGGCTTCCGGAGCATTAGATTCCGCCCTTTGAACCCCAGGCTGGGGTTCCAAGAGCGGTGTGACTGATCTTACTTCTCCGAAAACCTTTCCAAGCTGTAATTCACTTTCTTCACTCTTAAATACTACGTACAGCAGACACGGCCTCGGGAACTTGTACAGATGCATTTATTTCTTGTATCCTTTTAAACAAAAATATAACCTTGGTAGTTCACTTTCTCAAATTCTCTGTGCGATGTGACCTCATAGAAAGAAAATGGACCCTTTTCCCCCAAAAGTGTTGTTCTCTTGCTAAGCAACAATTTTCATGATAAACTAAAGTAGTCATATTCTTGAATATTCATGTTTTTAAGCGGAAAAATCTGGGATGATACTTGTCTGTCGACCCAAACGCGCGTTGTTTGGAATAAAACCCGTTTGTTTACGTCAAGAAGTTTTTGCCCACGTTTCTCGATCTTTTTGTCTGGTTTTTGTCCATATTTATCCGCTTTTAATTTCTGGCTAACGTACCCTTCTCATTTTTCAGAGGAAGCATACTTTTCTCATTTACTTTGCAGTTACCTTTTCGATACTTTATTAATATTGGTGAACTCGTCGGTCGCGGAACCCGGAAGTGAAATTGTACTTGACTGTTGTGTACGTGTACTTAGCAACGAGATAGGTAAATGGACCCCTAAAACAAAATGGGCTTCTGACGAAATCTTATTTTTAGGCCGGAATCAATATTTCTTCTCATTAATGTTGGATTGCTTACCACTTCACCTGACTTTAAACAAAAGAGCGTTCGATCGTTCGATCTCGCCTGATCTATTAATGAGCCCACGGTAAAAGGTACCTCGCGGTCATACGCCAAAAACAATGGCGTCAGTCCAATTTTAGACTTGGAACAATTTTATAGAGCCACTATTTTTGTTCGTTATATCACAATCTGAATAGCGCAATGGCAGCAAACGGATAAGCGATAGAAGGAGAGGCGTTTGTGGATTGAGGAAGTGCAAAGATTCCGCTAATTTCTTCTAAACATGGACAAGATACGAAGTTACACGAAGGCCTGATCGTGTCACATGGTCCGTGGAGCACATTTCTTGATGGCTGTCAGGAAGGAAGTCTGCAGCTTTGAGTTAAATTCAGGAAAGGAACTCTGAACTGCAAAAAGGGCGTAGATCAGTTATTAATGTCGGCGGAAGGAAATCTTTTTTCACGTTATCATGAGGGCAAGTGGGATCATGATGGAAAGCGAAACGAAAGACTCTGAAAATGTTGAGGAGAGCGAGAGTGGCAGAGACTGGATTTCTCGCCTGTGTTATGAACATGGATATTTTTGCGCTACACACCCGAAAATAGTCATATTTTTTACGGCAGTGGTCATTTTTACATGCAGGTGAGTTAAGTACCAAAGTACACCTACAACCATTGTAGTCAAATTAAAGCGTGCCGTTGTACATGCACATCCATTGTAGTCAAATCGAAAGAAAGGATGTACGGTGGGAGGGTGATTCCCTGGCGATGACACACTTTCCATGGATCCATGAACCCTTTTCACTCCGACGAACGCTAATAATAGAAATAAAGGAAAATCAAACAGTTTCATGATCATTTGGAAAAAAAATACTGAGAAACAAAAACCTACCTACAGTAGCTTAACTGTACGTAGGAAATAAAACACTAGGCAAGCTACAAGGTTTCTACGCAATTTTTTTTTACTCGTGCTGTATCCATGGTTACTGCTTATCCAGACAGGTTTCTGTTAAGTGCAAGTTTGTATAGAAACCTTGTCAAATGCAGTTTTTTTTTTACTGTAACAACCCGCTAAGAACCTGAAAATTAAGAACCTGTTAGCCAATTTTGGATTTTATACCCCCTATAAACAAGAACCTATTTAGCCTAAAAATTGAAAACCAGTTCTTATTTTCTTAAATCATATTTTAGTACATTACAGCTGCAGTGCAAGAACCTATTTGAAGAAAAAAAAGAAGATTCTCATTACTGTACAAATGATTTTTTTTAAAAAAATAAAAAAGAGTGCAAGACATTATGTAAATTTACACAGCAATACGAAGATTACCACGCTAATGCAGTCTGAACAATGTAACACTGCAAAAAGTGGTCACTTAAATTAAGTGCTTTTCTCCAGAATTATTAGAACCTTTTTTAAGAACCTAAGTAGCCTAAAATTGTGTTAACTTCCATTTATGTCAGAACCTGTTTTGGCTACTTCCCAAAAATGTAGTCTCTTAGTTGCAGGTTTTTACTGTATCTTTCATGTACAAAGTGTTCACAGCATTAGATTTTATCCATCAACAGAAAATATTCATCCCCTTCTGGGGAAGGTTTTTTATTTACACAGCCCCACCCTACCCTTCCTCTCATCCACAACTCTTTGGAAATTGCAGGTTGGTTTCATGTACTCTCATTTTAAAAGTGTCAAATGGTTTTAACACCCTTCCTCTTGCTCTTGGAATTTTCAATGACATTTCATAAGGTTCGAGGGGGCACTGACAGGGAGATGGAGGAAGGGGAGGGTTGGGGATGGGATAACAATCAATAGTTTCTTGTATTGCAAATTAACCAGTAACTAGTGAGGCAATTGTTCCTTGATATTTTCCATGTAAACTGAATTACTAATTCTTTTTTCTTTTCTTTTTTTCTAAGTGCACCCCTACTTTCAGTACCTTTTTTTGGGGGTTCAGCAACAATAGAATGGATTACATTGAGTTCTTCTGGGGTGTCTGTTGCTGACAGCAGGGGTCAAACACAAAGACTACTACAGGGAAATGACAGCACTATACCAAGATGGGTAAGATAAGGAGTTACAAGTACTTTAATAATAATTTGTAGTAAATTTATATGGCTTGCATGTATGTAATGAACTTCAATAGACATGCTTCTGTCTAGCACAGTTGGGTTTATATTGGCAAGGTACATTTAGAGTTAGTACCTGCCATGTACTGTAAATTGATATTAACTTTATCTAACTCTAAGTCCAGAGATCTTCATTTTGTTTTTCTAAAACCTCAGTTGGCCCTAGTTGGCCCATCACTGTAGAAGGATGTTTGCAGCCTCAATGCAGCTTTGTCCTTGAAATGAAAGTTGGGTGTTATTAATACTTGTTCCCTTGGTGGGGGGGGGGGGGGGGGGAGGACTCACTTTTGAAAAGTACAGGGATACTTGTTGTCTCAATTAGGGGTGTAAATTTTCAATTAGTGATGGCCTCAGTCATAGTACTAATATTTTCAACCATCCAGGTATCTCTTAGGGTTGTGAACAAAGAATCACTTGTCTGTCCATTTTAGAATGGTAATTTTTAGGGATTGTGTACAGCCATACTCAGATTGGTCTCCTGAAGGAGTTAAACTCAAATTTTCTGATGAGCATCCCCATACTTTTCCATGGGAGTCCCCTCTTCTCTACCCCCCCCCCCCCCCCCCCCCCCCCCCTAACCCCACCTAGGACTTATGCCAGGACCTGTTCAGACCCATCATTTTTTTCGTGGTACAGTGTACATGTATCAGATGTATCAGTATGTTTTTTAACTTCTGTTCAAGTTTTCTAATACCATTTTGTTCTCCAGTTTGTAGGTGACCCAGTTCTTTATATCCAGCAGTTTATTTTAATGGCACATGTCAGTCCGTGGAGACCACACCTGCAGAATAACTTGGTGATAAAAGAGGCACTGAAACCTGCATTTAACATCACAAAATTTATCACAGATTTCCAGTATCGACAGGGGTGTGTAATCCATTGATGTTCTAAAAATTGTCATTGTGGTACAACTTAACTGTTCCAGCTGTGGAGCAATTTTGGCAGATTGTCTTAAAAAAATCCTAATGCCTAGGGGTCAGCCCTGGGGTGGGGGAAGGGGGGAGGGGGAGTCGGCACTACTGGAAATGACTGATGCAACAAGGGCTTTTTTAAGAGATCTACATGTAGGTGATTTCAGGAAAACACTACGGGGAGTGGGGGATTAGGGGACTCCTATTTAAAACTGATGGGGATGATCATTGTACCTTTTAGGAGTTAAAATTTGTCGTTTGGTTCCCCTTTGGGTAATCAAATCTAAAATGACTTCCATGAGAGGTATAGTGATACAGTTCAGGGTATTAGTGAGTCAAGAAATATGACAAGAAGTAAATGTCAATCATCTGATTTGGTACCTCTTAAAGGACCCTAGTCAGCCTCCGCCATTTTCGATGCCATCAAAATTAATGATATTGCATGGTGAAGCGAAATCTTATTGCTTTACTGTAAGTTGTGTTCCTGAAAGTATGTTTCATTATCTTTAGTAGTTTCACGGTGATTTCGTTCCTTTCGACATGCTCTGAATTAAATATAATAGCCAAACTCTCGCACATAAACAAAAACAAAGGTGTGGCTGTCTAGGTCCCTTTAAGGCAAAAAGTTGTTCAGATCACGTCCACCAAACAGAATTCTAATTTTGACTCAAGACTCCTTTCACATCTGAAACACTGGCTATGGTGTGCATGACTTGGCAATGTTAATGTTACACCTGTTGTAATTCAGTTACAGACTGCCTTAACTTGACCGCATTTGCCTTCTGTTATAGGAGCAACACCATCAAGTTAAGTGATGTTTGTTTACAAGTGAAGTCTGGTTCAAGTGTTGCTCTTCTGTCTGGCTACAGAATCAAAGACCAGACATATCTTCCTTCTAAAGGATGTCTTTTGCTTTCACCTGCTAATCTTTGGAATAGAAATATACAAAGGTAAAAGAGTAATTAAAAGTAACTGAAAGTTCATTTAGGACTTTGTACAAGGGGACATACAGTTGTAAGTGCTGATTTGGTCTTGAAGTCAGATTCCTTTAAAGTAGCTTCTTTTCGGCGCATTTTTCAATGCATGGACTGGTTAAATGGCACAAAAAATGTTCTCATTACTTTTCATACAACTTTTAAAAGCAACTCAAACAAAAAATTAAAGCATTGCTAGTTGACTTCTTTACTTGTATGTATGGTTCAAACAGTCTCCAGGCAAAGAAATAAATACAAAACTTGTAACATTGCATTTCATGTTATTCAGTCTGTCTGCCAAAATAGAGCTTCTTTGGAGTTATCGTGATTTTAAGAACAGACAGATACACTATCACTTAAAAATAATGCTCCTCTTGTACTTAACTCTTCAATTTTTGTTTTCAATTGGTACGTAAATAGAGAACTTGATTTGAGAAGCTGTGGGGTAATG
This sequence comes from Pavona decussata, assembly GCF_977016875.1. Taxonomy (NCBI): domain Eukaryota; kingdom Metazoa; phylum Cnidaria; class Anthozoa; order Scleractinia; family Agariciidae; genus Pavona; species Pavona decussata. The sequence continues at coordinate 2,911,767 of NW_028145462.1, forward strand.
TTCGTAATGTTCGAATTCCAATCTTGGCTTTCATGCTGACATTGTATATTAAGTGGGTTGTCTTAGATTTACCCTGCTCTTAGGATTCCTCTTTCCCTCCCTCAACAAAAACCACCATTTCCAAATTCTAATTTGATGTAGCTACAATCATGGACAAAACTTGTTAAGAAAACTGCAAATTTTGGGCATATTTTTAAATCTATCTTAAAGAAAACACCGCGTGGAGAGTAGCAACTCCCCCCTCCCCCTAAATCAGTAGGTTGCTTTGAAGCCCGGACGATGACCCAGGCTTTTTCTCAGCGATAGAGCAACATTGATGAGGGGGAGGGGGGGGGGGGGGGCTGTGTTGTTAACGTATCATAACTCTAGTGGTCGAATTTGGAGATTGACGTAAAAGTTCCTTAACAGTTTTGTCCACGATTGTAGATGGAAAGGAACTCTGCTGTGTAAAGCACTGTGCCTGATGTAGCTTTTCTTTCATAAAATTGTTTAATCTATTCAGGACTGCCTCCTTCAGTCTTGTAATCTGTCTGTCCTTCTGTCTGTCTGCCCGTCTTTCAGTCAGTCAGGCAGTCATGAATATTTGGTTTTTATTGACTGGGTTGGTAAAGGTAATTTGGCTACCAATCAGTCAGTCAGTCAGTCAGTCATGAATATTTGGTTTTTATCGAGCACCAATCAGTCAGTCAGTCAGTCAGTCAGTCGGTCAGTCAGTCAGTCAGTCAGTCAGTCAGTCAGTCAGTCAGTCAGTCAGTCAGTCAGTCAGCCAGTCAGTCAGTCAGCCAGCCAGTCAGTCAGCCAGCCAGTCAGTCAGTCAGTCAGTCAGTCAGTCAGTCAGTCAGTCAGTCAGTCAGTCAGTCAGATCTACTTGGTGAGATACACTGTATGTTCAAACAATCGAATGTTGATATTGAGTTGTTTGGACAGCTCCTCAGACGCTCATACCCTATCATCTCACCTACTCCCCACCCCCCTCCCCCCTTCCTTTCTACCCCCTTTCAACTGGTTAGCCAAGAGACTGAGTTGTAACGTTACATCTTTGCTTTTTGAAAACTGAAATAGCTGCCAAAAAGAAGATAGAAAAAATAGCAAGAAATTAACATAAATTTCATTACCTCTGCATGCCACTATAAGCATTGATGCATGATACATGTGCATGGCAGTAACGTTTGATAACATTTACATTGTTGCCATTTTAGGTTTGATGAAGACCCCTCAATACTTGATGATCTTTATTTAGACCACAGCAAGCCATCACTCAATACTGCGCTGAGAGGTACATGTATGGATCCAGTGGCTGTTGTCAGGAAATCAGGGTTCATCACATTCAATATCTTGAAGTCCTTCAATTTGAAGCAAGCCATTGTGGTGCTTGGAAATTTCTCACCAAAACTCTCTTAACCCTTTAATCCCTAAGAGTGTGAATTGGCACATAATACCATAACTCTGTCAACATTTGTCCGTTTTGTATGAATTTTTGACACCAAGATGGTCTTGTGAAGATCTTCTCATTAAAAGGATGAAAACTTAACTCCCTCCCATATGTGATATGGTTGACCAAGTTAAAGCATCTCTCACACTAATGAACATGTTGAGAACTGCAAAATAAGCTATAGTTTAGGGGTATACCTAATATACACAAGAATTGGGACATTTTTGAACTTTTAAACTTTTTACGTTTTAAGGCCATTTATCTCAAAGCCATAGCTTTTCTCATTCATAATTATATCAGTTATGAAATACAGTCATGAGTAGCTTTAAAATGGTATATCATTATGGACATTGAGTTTGTAGTCCTGGATCTGGAGAAAATGTCATTTTGCCCTAAGGGTTATCAGTATATTACATTATAATGTACTGATAACCTGTGATTAATTGATGTTTTGCACTTCACTTGCAATAACAACCTGTGATTATGGGCAAGATTTCCATTTAATTACAAAATGAAGCTCAAAACAGCGGATAAAACATTGGAGCAGCATTTCCTGAAGGAATTTAAGGCCACATGTAGAAATTCGGGTGAACAAGGCTGAGCTAAAACAACAACAAGTGATCTGAAAAGTCATTTAAGTCGGTTATACTCTCAGCCCTTTAATTAATGATATTAAGTTATTACAGATTAGTACAAATTATACACAAAATATTGTAATGAAGTAGTGAAAGTCAGCGTTTAAGTTAACAGTGGACATGATGTACAACAGTCAAGATTATTAATAAACTTTTTTGTGACTAAAAGTAAGATGTTAAAATTTTTTTTTTGCTATCAACAGAGCACATACTTGGTTTGCCACTCAGACAGACAGGAATCTATCCTAATATGCACACTGATGGGCCCAATCATGTCATCCAGTATGCCATAACGCTTGTGCTGTCATCGCACGACTCAAGGTACAATATTGTTCATTGTGGCTCAACTATGACCCCGCCTGACACCTCAGTTTTAAAAAGGACACATGTCCCTATGTCAAGGTCAATACAACGTTTTGAATGGCATATTGTTAGGGGCATAACTGAAGATTTGGCATAAAAATCTTAATTTCTCAATCACGATCACATGACTCAAGGTACCATATAGTTAATTCTCAACTCTGACACCTTAGTTAAAGGCCCTTGTTCCTTTATCATTGTCAATGTCAAATTTTGAAGGTCTCAGTATTACATTGTAACCTGGGCATAAATGAATATTTGGCATTTTTTATTTATTTATTTTTTTTTTAATTCAATATTTATCCAGGGGCATCCAATCTTAATTCCTCAATCACAATCACCTGATTCACAGTACCATATAGCTAATTCCCAACTCTGACACCTCAGTTAAGGGCACATGTTCCATTATTAATGTCAACTGATGTAATATTTTGAAGGCCGGCCTGAGTATTACATTGTAAGGGGCGTAACTGAAGATTTGGTGTAGCAATATTAATTTCCCAATCACATGACTCAAGATGTAAATATGAGATTCTTAACTCTGATACATCAGTCAATAGGGCAAATGAGTCATATGAATCAAACATCTGCCAACTAGGAGAGTGTAGCAGGAATGGCGCAGTGGTAAGAGTACTTGTCTCCCATCGATGTGGCCGGAAATTATTCCTGGACTTGGCGTTGTGGGGGTTGAGTTTGCTGTTGGTTCTCGATTGATCATCCTTACTCCAAGAGGTTTTCCTACGGGTACTCCATTGTTCCTATTCTCCTTAAAAAACCAACATTTCCAAATGCACATTCAATCTGGAGAGCATTCCCATACTGTAAAGCCATTTGATCTTCTTGTCATGGAATCATGCGCAATACAAGTTTACAAATTTGTTTATTTATTTAACAACATTTGACTCGTCTTGAGAGCGGAGCTCAGATATTTTTCCCAAGTACATTTATTGCTGTGTCACTGACCAAAAAAATGTCAATTATAATATCACATTTCTCTCGTGATAGGAATCATTTATTTATAAAAATTATGGTATTTTTATTTAATCTCCGTCTATCCAGTTACATAGATGAACTCAGCAAGCAGTTAAAGAAGGAATTTCCTCTGGCTTCCCCAACAAAAAAAGATGGCAGTGTTGAAAGAGATGATGTCGTGCACATATACTACAAGGTGTGGATGAAGGCAGAAATATTCTTGTTAAATAAAAGAAGTAGAGGTTGCAAGTGGATGTTTCTTGACAGAAACCTTTGCAAAGAACGGTGGTATTTTTGTTGGTTTGTCACAATAATTACATGGCAATCAACAACTGTGATTGCATGTGATTGTAGCACTTGATTGTTATTAATAAACAATTTATTATATTCTACTCACATTTGTTGGAAATGTAATGATTATAGCCTATTCTGTGCTATGTGCCTTGTTAGCTATACAGTATCTATCATCTCATGTCCAACACATGTTTGTGGTTTATAATTAAATATATAATTACTTTTTTCAGGGTGAGGACAGAGAGCTCATTGAACTCCTTCCCCTCTGTGTTACCTACTGCATAGTGTTTCTGTACTTGGCATTCTCTGTTGGTGAGTTGATGCCATTTTTGAAATACAATTTACAGAGTAACTTAAATTAAAGCAAGAGAATTGATCGGAGATAAATTATTTTTTACAGGGAAGATAGAGATGGTGAAGAGCAAGTGGGGTTTGGCTTTCAGTGCCGTCATCTCAGTGATCGCGTCTCTTGTCATGGCTTCAGGATTATGCTCCTTCTTTGGCCTTGTTACTACTCTAGACAGCAGGTGAGAAAATTATCTCTTAGTTTACTCTTCTTTCTGAAGGGGTGGGGGGAGGGGTTGCAACTCTACTTTCACCGTCGTGTGCTCACGTTCTCCAGAAAACCTAGAATTTGGTCATTTCACGTTGTTGTTTTGGAGAGGATGGCAAAGAAATGTACCAAAGTGTAAAACGCACGTGCAGAGTGATTGTTTTGTTCATCTAACCTATTGTATTGCAGCGCTGTTGTTGCCGTCGCCGTCGTCGTTGCTTAAGCTCCCTACTCCCTACTCATGACCCCACAAGCTGCATAGCTTAAATACTTATCGTGTCTAAATAAAGGTTTTACTTACTTACTTACTGTTCTATTTCTTGAACATGACATGCAGTTTAATGGCCTTAGCTTCCACGAGTCTCCTATAGCTCAGTGGTAGGGCATTTGAACTAGTAATCGGAAGGTCAAAGATTCGACTCCAATTGGGAGAACTCTGACCTCGGATTTTCTTTTTCTGAGTATGCCTGTGTCACTCACTTCAAATAATGCAACATTCTCAGCTTATTAATAGTCTTTGCTGAGTAATCTTTTAGAAATTATTTTAGGGAGTTTGTCCTGGTTTTACATGAATAACACATTTGGCCATGGAATCAATTTATTGGCACAAGGCAAATTCATGTAAAGATGTTGCTGATGGAACAAATTGCAACTGGAGCATTGTTCATTGTTCTGTCTTTGTCACAATCAATCAATCAATCAATCAATCAATCAATCAATCAATCAATCAATCAATCAATCAATCAATCAATCAATCAATCAATCAATCAATCAACGAACGAACGAACGAACGAACGAACTAGAGGCTAGGACACACAATGCAACAGTGTGTGAAACATTGCTTGCAACATTCTGCAACAAAGTTTCAAGCAATTTTACACACAGCAGCTTGTTGTGTAGGCAACGTTGGATGCGCTTTTTTGCACAAGGTCATGTGCAATGTTGCATTGTGTGTTTTGGCATTTTGAAGCTGGGTTAAGTTTTGCGGCACGTAGGAGCACCTCCCTTCCTAACCATGATTTTGGGATTTTCTTGTCATTCAACCATCCATGCTGCGACCATTTCATTCACTGGTGATGCAGAGATGATTTATTAACCTGTCTGTTGAATATAAAGAATCAATTTGCCAAATAGTCACTGAAGAAGACATCAAGTGACTCCTTTTTTGTGACTTGTTTTTACAGCGACATATTTCCATATCTTGTGATTGTGGTTGGTGTTGAAAACATCTTGGTGATCACAAAGTCTGTGGTGTCAACTCCAGTGGATCTAGAAGTTAAGATAAGAGTTGCACAAGGTATTTCCAAGTACCTCTATTAACACACACACAAAAGAATATACCATGCAAGCTTATATATTTATCATCTTTTACTGATTATCGCATTTGAAATAGACTCATACCCGTGGACACTACCTGGCCCCCATTCTTCCACCCCCTAAAATTACAAGCCTGTGAACAAGCTCTCTATTAGTGTCAAACCCAATCCTCTTGTGGCTCACTTTGCTTGCCGATCCGCTATACCCTCTTGCTGACCTAATACAGAGCTTGCTCGCAGCCTACAAAAGTACCAGAACCTGGTTTTGTGGGTGTGGTTTGAATTCATTTTACCACTATTAAAGGAGAGCCAATTTTGCAAGTACAGTGTTTTGGCGTTGTGCCTTTTTTAGCTGATGCTCCAAAAGGCACTCAAGTAACATTTATGGTGGTTTAAGACGTGTAAAAATGACCAAATCATGGATTTTGACCCCAAAAGGAAGCGTGCATTCTTGTTTGATATTAGTTTAATACTCGTGGTAGAGTACTGAAAAACAAAAAAAATGCTGGTTTCCAATCATAACCAAGTGAGTGAATGAGTTAATGATTGACTGAGTGGCTTACTGACTGATTGGATAGGATAGAACAGGATATATTTACTTCAACACGGTATTTTCTCATATTATAATACAGGAAATATTACATGAAATCCGTACATAGATTAGTTAGTTAAGACTTTTTACACTGGTCAAGAAATTACGAACTATTCGGACGATTTGTTGACGCCGAAAGTAACTTCAGTTCACTCTTAAACCTATCTAAGGATTTTCTTCTTTAAGGGAAATTGAAGATTGTTCCGAACTTTTGCACCCGTAAATGCAAAGGTATTTTCAAAATAGTTCATTCTATTTTTGGGGAGCTCAATGTTCATCCTGGAAGAACGTAATCCGTAATCGCTAAGTGAATTATTACGAGTAACATGTCCGACAAATATGACGGCGTCAGCTAGGCCACCGATTATCTTAAACATTATTTTGGATGGACGGAATGACGGACGGGAAAGCAGGCGATACACAGGTGATAAATTTAAAAGTCGCAGAAACACCATTTATGTCGTACATCTACATGTCGTTTTTTTCGTTTAGGATTAAGTAAAGAAGGCTGGTATATTATGAAGAACCTGGGAACAGAGATAGCGGTTTTGTTAGCTGGTTACTGCTCCTTCGTTCCTGCTATACAGGTATGGTGTATGTTCAAATTTTCTGTTGCAAACTCAACCGAAAACTCAACCCACATATGACGCCGAGTCCGCGAAACAAACCCGAGCCACATTGGTGGGAGGCGAGTACTGTACTCTAACCACTGCGCCATCCCTGCTTCCCCAATATTTTTTTTCACCGGCCAAAATACAACTGTAACACTCATAAGGGGAAATTGGCCTGAGTTGTTGATGTATGAATGTAACGGTGAAATTTGGAGGTCCACAAACTGTTTCTCAATGGTTTTGTCCAACTGAAGATTGTAACTCACAGACGCGACTAAAGCCCCCGAGGAAATCGTTTCACGTGCAAGAGCCTCCATTACAAGCTACGTAGATCCAGTTCAATACGAAGAATATGAAAATGCACTATTTTGTACGAGGCTCTGGTTGCAGCACTACGGTTTCATTAAAATTAACTTCTTAGCTGGGGTCCAGTTTTCTTACGTTTTGGGAAAGTTGCCTGAGTATGAGGGAAATGGTTGTCTCAGCAAATTTTCTAGTTTGCGATTCGACCAATACCTTAGCAGGTGGGAAGAAGAAGATCTAAAACAATCACATTCTCCATTTTTTTTAGGAGTTTTGTGTTTTTGCCTTGGTTTGTTTGCTTTCCGACTTCTTCCTTCAAATGGTGCTGTTCGTCACTGTTCTGTCCATTGACATCAGGAGAATGGAGGTAATATATTATCAGAATGTCTCTCTTTTAATGTAAGGGAACTTAAGCAGCGAAGACGGCAACGCCAATAAAATATAACTTTATTTCATTTGTGCTACTTCGCGATTATGTCAACTCGTTCAACTTTTACGCAAACAGCGAACTACCCAGAACTAAATTGGTAGGAGTGGCGTGCATGTTAAGAAAGAAAATAAGAAAAATTCATCGTCGTGTGTTCACGTTTTCCACAAAGCCTTGAATATGGTCATTTCAGTTATCACGTTGTTGTTTTGCAGAGGACGGCAAAGAAATGTACCAAAATTAATAACGCACGTGCAGGGTCAGTGTTTTTGCTAAACCGCTGTGTTTTGACATTGTCGTTGCCGTCGTCGTCATCGCTGCTTAAGGTCCTTATTGGCAATCTGTTGCATGCCTTCATGTTGTGGTAAGCATGATAAAGATGACATTGTGCCAATCGTTAACACCATAAACATCGGCGGAGTGTCGCACCCGAGTGTAGAAGAGGGCGGTGAAGGAATCTGGTTGTTGTAGTAAACGACGCCATCGTGAAAATGGTCCATTAATAATTTAATTTGTCTCTTAGAGCGGTTTTCAATTGAGTGTCGTAAAACAAAAAACAAAAGTACTTACTCTGGCCAATCGCAGCGATGGAAACAACACAACGAACCTATCAGAATTCGAAGTAATGTAACTGGCGCCAAGCGCGGGAAAACGCGTGCGGCCAAAACACGATTGGTTTTGGTTTGGTTTCTTATTGGTTGAGAAAGTGGCGCGAGTTTTGTTAGCCAATCACAGAACGTAGTAATGTAAAATCAAAGCAAATGCGAAATTACTTTCGACACTCAATTGAAAACCGCTCTATTTTGAAGTGGTGTGTTTTGCTCTTAGCGAATTTTTGAACCATGTTCATTTCACATGACGCTGTAGAGAAAACATTGTGCCATGACTGAAAGTTGTCAATATTTGGATTTTACATCCAAAAGGACTGAAGTGAAGTGCAATGTAGGGCCTATGCCTTTTATAGCGGCCGGAACGTCTTGTCTAACCCTTTAGGCCCCCAATAGTGACAAGCATCTTACTTCTCCTTAATACAGTATCATTACTTGTTCAAACATACAGGTGATGAGAATTTATGGAAATGATCACAAAAATAACAAGTCTTAGGTTTGAGCATCTTCTCCCAATGCTAAACAGGAGAACATGCGTGTTAGTTTTAAGGGTTAAACTTTCTTCATCTCTTAGCTGTATCATCAAAGATAGTTTCAGGATCTGTTCTGTTCATTAATCAGCTTTCAGATCTTCAGCGGCTGCAGCAAACCCCGAGGCAAAGGACTCCCTCAGTCGGTACACAACAAGGTTAGTCAAGTGTTAAAATTAAAATGCCGTGAGTGAACGAGGGAATTTTATAAGGGATTTTTGTGTGACGCGTTTTACAACTCTAACCCAATACATGAATATGTTCCTCTGTCGTGTCATGAACCAGCAGTCTGTTAGTTCCAGAGCACACCAAAGCGCAGCAGAATCTCTCGGTTTTGTCTTATGAAATGACCATTTTCATTGTGAGTATTACAAGAGAGATCTTCGTCAATATAAATGCTAAGAGATTTTGCAGAGGTCACTGGTTCAATGGGCAGACCATCGAGACAAAGATTAGGCGCCCTTGGGAAAGTATGTAATCTCTGCCTAGATCCTACTTGTCTAGCATAAATTCTGGTTTAGTAGCATTCAAATTTTCCTGTTGCAAAAAGTAGAAAGAGCGTCGACTTTCTGAAACGTGAAGATTTGTTGCGCGCGGAGGTTGGTAATACAAGGAACAAACAATCGCAACTTGCAGTGCAACATTGTTGCGCGACAAGTTGCCTTACCTTTATTTGAAATCAACCAACCAACCAACCAACTGATTACTGTAACACGAACCACTAAACGTAAGCTGTTACTGTGCATTTCAAAAACATGGGAAGTTTTCAGTGCAAAATACACACCCGCGTTATGTGACAATGTCGTCAATTTTATCATTTCATCTAAGAATGAAAAAAACAAAAAAGTTTAGATCATTGTTGCCTTAACGTAGGACTGCAAAGGTGTTATCAATAGTTTTTTAAACAGTTTGGCCTTAAATTTTCTTTGTGCTTTTTCATTATTCTTTAAAACGCGATTTTAAAACACAACGCTTTCTTCGAATGTTTCTCTTTGAAGCAGCGTCATCTCCACAGTCAGTTCAAAGTCCGCCGTCACCAGTACCCAGCCCCTCTCATTCCTCCAAGCCGGTGGAATTCTTTGGTCTGCTTCCTCCATTGCCGCCGTCATCGCTGTTGACTCAGAGTACACCCCCTAGGGAGTGCCCGGTGATTCCTAAGAAGCTACCCAAGAGGCTCGATGTTGCCTACTTTTGGGCGAGAACAAGGATTGTACAGAAGGCCTGTATGGTAAGACTGTGCTGCTCATGCGCACTCAGAAGTGAGAGCCACCTTTTACAGGATAGCTTTCGTTTGGATAGCCACCAAGAAGGATTTCATTACAGACTTAAGGACGGTGCCTACTATTGTTACTGCGCATACGTTCTGCGCATCTCGAGATACTCGGGTTTCCTATGGGTGGTGCTCACTTATACAGGGATATTTTTGCGCGGTTTAAAACTAAGCAGAGAAAACAGAACTTAACAAGTGCTCTTGCTCGGGGTAACCATGTACTTTTCAGGGATAATTAAGCTTCTATTCAGCAAAAACTGCTATACATTGCTTTATATTTTGGCGCCTTTTGGAAATATTGTTGCATAATTATCTCTGAAAATGCGCGGTTACCCCCAATTTTCTTTCTGGATTTCAATAGCCCTTGCTAAGATCTGCTTTTCCCCCATAGTCATAAACCACACAAAAATACTACTGTATTAGTAGGCACCGTCCTTAAAAGGTTAGAACTACCTCGTACATCATAATAAACAACACCACAGGAAAGTACTTCTCAGTATCTTTCATTTGAATGGTCACACTTTAAAATTTCATGAACAAACTCAATGTTAGAACTGCCTTGTGTAGCATAGTAAACAGCAACACAGGAAAATACTGCTCAGTAGCTTTCATTAGAATGATCACACTTTATGATTTCATCAACAGACTCAAAACGTTTGAAGCACCTTGTAAAGCACAACAGGAACGTACTGCTCAGTAGCTTTCGTTTCATTCCAAACTCGAACAGATGAATACCTTGGGACTTGTGTTAAGCAAAAGGCGAAAATTAACTATAATGATTATTAACTTTCGATTTTTTTTTGTTTTAATTCACAGATCTGCTTTATATTTTATTTTATATACATTATGAGTGTCCCAGGCTCAGAGTCTGTGGACAAACCCCAGGAAAAGCTAAAGTCAGGTGAAAATTCAAACTCTGAGAAGTATAGTCTTAATCACGAAGGTAGCGAAATGAAACTCACCCAGGGAGGGGATAGGATGAACTTGCGGTCAGACGAGAAAAGAGAGACGGAGCCAACAAGACGCAAAAGGACAGAATTTTCCTTCAAAGCTCCTTCCGTTGAACTTTGGAAAGGTCTTTATCGAAGACACTGGCCTGAGCTGTTAAATTACTACAATATCAGTCTTCTTGGCAGGTAAATATTGTTAATAGAGCGGTTTTCAATTTAGTGTCGAAAGTAATTTGGGGTTTGTTTTGGTTTTGCTTTGCTTTGCTCTGTGATTGGTTGGCAAAACACGTGCCACTTTCTCAACCAATGAGAAGCAAAACCAAACCAATCGTGACTTGCTTGCACGCGTTTTCCCGCGCTTGGCGCCGGTTTACATGCACATGTAACACATGTATTTGCCTCGCATTCTAATTGGTTCATTGCGCCGTTTACATCTGTTCTGATTGGCCACGGTAATTACTTTTGTTTTGGTTTACGGCACTCAATTGAAAACCGCTCTATTGCGAATGAATTTCACAGGCGTTCCTTACAGTCATTTTCGTGAACATCTGTAGTTGCTCTTTTCGTCCAAAGGCGCTTCGCATTTGTCAGAACTTATTCAGATTCAGATTTTTTTTTATCTATGCACTATTTCAAAAGTTTACTACTAAAGGAAATTACAATATATCACAAAAGTAACATAAAGACAGCGTTAAATTACATAAATATCAAAGGTAAAATGTGCGCAGCGACCAAAGGAGCTTAGGCCTAGGGCAAACGTCGAATCTAAGTCGCGTCGAATTTATTAAAAATAGGTTCGACAAAGAGTCGACTTAATTCCAGTGTGGTAGCAAACGTCGAACCTGCGTAGACCCTAATTCTCAAGTTGCACTTCGTGAAACACGGGAATAAGCACGTGTCCCCGTGCTATTAGGGACCTTACGAAAACACCACGGCGCGACGACGACGACAACGCCACAACACAAAAAGCTTAATGAGCAAAAACAATCGCTCTGCACGTGCGTTTTAAATTTTGGTACATTTCTTTGTCGTCCTCTGCAAAACAACAACGTGAAATGACCAAATTCAAGGTTCTCTTACCAATTTGGTTCCTGGCTAGTTTGTCGTTTGTGTATACAAGTTGAATGAGTTAAAATAATCGCGAAGTAGCACAAATGAAATAAAGTTATACTTTCAAATGACGTTTGCGTTGGCGTCACCGTCTTGCATTCGTAAGGTCCCTATTCACTCGATGTGCGGCTAGTTATTGCTAGGACTTGCTAGCGAAATGCCGAAATACAGTGCTCATCGGGCTTTTCTTTGGCAATTAATTGCGAAAAATAGAAAAAAAAACACTCAAACACTGAGCATTTATCGCAAATAGGCAATTCGCATTTCAATCATTTATATTTAGTGTTCATGAAACACGAAAAACACATTTCCATCACGCTGTGCGATGTCAGCAATGACTTTCGATAACTCGCCATTTCTGGTCGCGAAATTGTCTTTGTACAGCGCATGCTCGTCAGGGGGGGGAAATAGCGTTTGGCAGATGAGGGAGTCGGTATTTTTGTGACTTTTGCGCAGTCCATCACATTTGAATCAATTACTTTGTAATTTGCATGATTTATGAATTGAGTTCAGCGCGTGTTTAGAACGGCGTTTGCTGTAACGCCGAACCACTGTCGCATTATCCGACTTGGCAAGTCGAACTTATGCTGGAGTCGAACCAATTAATTTGAGTCGAACTTAATTGCGGCAAACGTCGCACCATTCATGCGCCTATTTCAAAATTAATAGGTTCGACGAATTAAGTTCGACTAAGATTCGACGTTTGCCCTAGGCCTTAGGCTTTCGAGTTGGTTGCTGCCACGTGCAGCTAACTGGCGTTTAACGTGTAACTAGTAGAACAGAACAAAAGACAAGACAAAGGACGATTTTTACATAAAAACAATAGAAATGATAATTAACAGTCAGGGCAGAGAAATCAAATACTCATTAGGTATTTAAAAGGTGTTTGCTTGTAGAAGCTATTGTATGGGAGTTTCTTTTAATTTAGAGGGAATTTTTTCCCAAATTTTAAACCCAAGCAAGTGCAAAAGTGGCAGCTCCGTAATTATTCCTCATCCTCGGCCGATCATTGACCCGGCAGTCTGTGAATGGAACGCGTCATTTCCAAGATTCTTCAAAATGGCAGATTACGAAGATGTTTTGCGCCATTTTACAGGAATACGAACGAATGACACCTAACCATTCCTTCAAATCAGTGCATTCTGTTTGTGTACTGGTCGTTATGGCCGGCTACGAACAATCCGTCTTTTCGCCCAAGGATATTTTGCCCTGGAATAGTCTTGGAGAAGAATACGCAGGCTCGCGCGAACAATTCGCCTGCCGAGTGGAAATTGGGCGGGCGCGCCGAGTTTTGATTCACTCGTGATCTTTGCGGAAAGATGCACATGTGTTGAGATTGGGACAATAATCTATTTTTCTAAAGCCTGGTTTTCACTAGCGACGTAAGCACGGTCGCAAGCACAAGCACCAGCATAAGAATGCTTATTTCACCGTGAAAACGGCCTCGACGCAAACTTAAGCACAAGCACAAGGATCAAATTTTTTCCTTTTCTTGTGCTTGCGTCGCGTTCTTTTTCAGTTGACATAAAGCTCTTATGCTTGTGCTTGTGCTTGCGTCGCTAGTGAAAGCAAGGCTTAAGAAATTTATTTGGAATTTAAAATTAAAGCATTTTTTCTTGGTATTAGATACGTGACCGTGTTGCCGCCGGTACATCTTGGCGTCAACATTGACACAGACATCTTCGCGATGGACACATCCCAAGATGGAAGCGAACTGTTGACAGGTAGCCAGGGCTTTCACGCTGAAGACGAGTCAGTGAAACTCGAGCAGTCCTTGGACAACGGGCAGGAGAAGGCGACGGTAGACGAGGAGATCCGAGACCCCAAGTATTACCACAATGCTCTATCGTGCATCATACTTGGTGTAGTCGTCATGGTTGTTCTCTTCTTTGTCTGTAAATTTCTGAACGATCTTCAAGTCAACCCCAGGTCAGGGCGCGGACGGAAAGGGACGGGTTACAGTCATGATGGACTGGTGGAGAGTGTGCCCATCAGTCTGAAAGGACATACTCAGGTTTGTATAGCTCAGTTGCTCAAGAAACACGCGCCTCTGTTCCTCGTATTGTATTGGAGCTTTTGCTGTAATCGTATTATGGCTATTTAACAATAAGATTATGAGTTCGAGATTTATATCGCGTGATAGCTGACGAGGGCGCAGCCCGAATCAGCTATCAGGCATAGAAATCGAGAGCGAATAATCTAATTCTTTTAGTATAAATCTACTTGTCGTTCAAAGCTAACAAGTAAATTATCTATATCCTCATCGCAGACACTTCGAAAACGCGAGGAAGCGGCCGCCATTTTGATGAAATCCGCTACTCACTATCTATCACAGAATAGATGGCGAGTAGCGAAGGCAATCAGAGAACGGCATTCGTGATAGAACGCTAGTAGATTTATACTAATATTGCATAGTTGTATAATTTAATTCCAGGGATTTGATTGGCTTAGCGGCCATGGTATATGAGCTATTATACCATAACTGAGTTATAGCGACTTGATTGTTTTTAATAAAGCAATTGTTCCACTCGCGCTTGTTGGATATAAGATGATTATAGCCAACTCGCCGCTACGCGCCTCGTTGACTATCCATCGTTTTTATTTCGTTTTTATTCCCAATTAGCACGGCAGTGCTAAACACTTCTGCAGTCATTCTCTATCTAATAAATTTATAATTGAAACGGTTATTTATTCCCTTTGTCCTCAGTTTAACCTTAAATTTAAATTAAATTTTAATACTTATATAGCGCCCTTTAACATCTAAATGATCAAAGGCGCTTTACAATCCAAGAAAGCTAATATTCACAAATCAAATAATTACAAATCAAATCAAATCAAATGTTGGTTTTTGAGGAGAGGGGAAAACCGGAGTACCCGGAGAAAAACCTCTCGGAGCAGAGTAGAGAACCAACAAACTCAGCCCACTTATGACGCCAAGTCCGGGAATCGAACCCGGGCCACATTGGTGGAAGGCGAGTGCTCAACAACTGCGCCAACCCTGCTCCCTTTCTGGTATCTTAATAGTAGTGTGGTTAGAGATTGGCCTTTACATCCGTTAATATGCGATTACAATGCAACTGTAGTTAAACTTTAGTTTGGACATTACTCACTATCGTTGCTTGTATTTTATCCTAGAATGTGGAACATTTGAAATGTACGATGTCTTCAATAATCAGTGTCTGTCTTAGCGGACAGATCTGTGTCTGGGATATGGCAACCGGATATCGTTTGCGAGTAATCAACAGAAAAAGGTGTGTTTTAATCTCATCGATTAGGGCTCTAGACAGTTTTTGAGAAAACAGGTCTAGCGTCATTGGATTGCGGTCCACGGCTCAGTGGAGATTTGCAAGCGCCAAATGCACGATCCTGTAAGGGAAGAGGGTGGGGGTTTGGGTCTTACAGCACTATCACTGATCATTCTTGTGGGACGTAAAAGAACCAAGAACCACTAGGGACGTAATAAATCTCTGGCAGTGACCACTCTTGGTGTCTATCTCAAGTTGGCCCTGTTTCACAATCAAATAAACGGAAGGGAGGGGTGGGGGGGGGGGGCGGGAGCAACAAATGGACTGATAGCAGCAACCATCGGCGCCTATATGAGCTGACGTTCGGTCCTATTTCCCTGCTTTTGCCCGTTCGTCCAGGGAATCATCATTATCATCATCATCATCATCATCATCATCATCATCGTCATCATCATCATCATCATCATCATCATCATCATCATCATCATCACCATCATCTACCACTGATTAAAAATTTGCCAACGGAATTAGTACGAAAAAGAGCAAAACCTTTGCTTTAATTGTTGTGATTTTTTACAGTGCTGATCATTTGGCCGTTGCACTCAAACGACGTAAAGCAAAGCAAAGGAAGTCCAAGCCCCACAGGCGCAGTACAGAACCGGACAGCGGTTACACAACTGGGCGGTACATAGACCGCTTGTCCAGTCCCAGACCTCTGTCGGATTCGGAGTGCACGTCGCCTCAGTTCTTCAGTGTAGATGACAAAGAACAAGAGGTGACCAATGGCGGGTTGCCATCTCCGAAAACAGGAGGAGAACACGAGGTATGCGTCGTTTTCGCTGTACACTCATGAACGATATCTTCAGATCACTTGTTTCTTTGTTGCCATGGTACGTTTGTTTTCATTCTCTTTTGCCGTCCACACAAAGACGACAGATCTCTCCGTTTTCAATAAGGAGCGTTTTTAAGAATTTCCGTTTTAGAATATTTAGTCCGTCTAATTGTCGACGAAAGACCCAACTGGATAAGAAGTCTCCATTTTCGCATCAAAGCGATAATCGAAACTGAGTAGATACATGTAAACGGCTAGTTAGTTAGTTAGTTAGTTAGTTAGTTAATTAATTAATTAATTAATTATGGTAATTGAACTGAGTGGAGTGCAATTTGGTCGGAAATCATACGCGTGATTTGAAATCATAAGTATGATTTCAGACCAAAATTGCACGACACAAAGTTCAATTATCACTTTATTACACCTATTTTGAAATCACAGAGTTTTATTGTCAATTTTAACATTCTATTTTTGTTACTTCATTTCCATTTTGATGGGCAAAAGAAAGGATGCGATTTAGAGCAAAAAATGGTGCAATTTGGGAATAAATCGCACTGTTAAGAGCCAATCAGATTCCAAGGATCACCAGTGATTTCAAAATGGGTGTAATAAATAAATAAATACATAAATAAATAAATAAAGTAATTAATTAATTATTTTACTCTATGTATTTTAGTTGTTACACCAGGAGAGTTCCGTGAATGAGTCAGGTGGGAGTCCAAAATCTCCAGGGTATGACTTCAGCAAATATGCTAATGGCGCAGACATTCCCCCATGGTCCCCCAGGGCGAGTTCCAGAGGCTCGTTCACAAGCTCCTGGTCCAGCGCTGACGGAGAAGACCCAGGGTGGATATCAAGCTCAGAGGGGTCTGGTGATGAGCAAGTCTTCGTTCAGACTAACAGTTTCCATGACAGCCAGCTGACAGGAGCCTCGGTGTGGTGTGTTGATTGTAAGGGTGATTTGTTGGTGGCAGGCTGTAGCGACGGCACAATTGAGGTATTGTAAATTAAGGTGTAAATAATGCAGGAAAAGCCGTGAACGTTGTCGTAATAAACATGAAGAAGAGTGGTATTGGCCAGTCGAAATATCGTACACTCAAGCCTTTTCACGTTGTTTGATCATTCCTTCTCAAACTCATTAACAATTCAAAAGCCAAAGACAAAGGAAATCATGCACCGTGACGTGTTTGGATATCTGATGAAAAACTCCTCGTTTTTGCATCATTAATTTCCCCTTCAAAATCAGTTTGTTTGAGAAGTTATATCAATCACTCGTCACAGTGTTTCATCACAATATCAAAAACCTCGAAGTTCGTCAAAAATACTCTGCCACGCGTCGTAGCGTCGGTGTTTGATATGTGGTGAAACACTGTGTCTCGTGTTTGATATATTACTTGCAGTAGTCCTTTTGACTTTCATTTCTATGAGGTATTGTAATAAGTCTTGATAGTGGCCCAAGGCGCATGAACAGTACACCCCTTCCCTCCTAGTCTAAACTCAACTAAACGTCTTTCATCAATTGATATCGTCACTTGATTAAGTTATTATTATAAGTCATCATCATCATCATCATCATCATCATCATCATCATCATCATCATCATCATCATCATCATCATCATCTTCTTCTTCCTCTTCTTCTTCTTCTTCTTCTTCTTCTTCTTCTTCTTCTTCTTCTTCTTCTTCTTCTTCTTCTTCTTCTTCTTCTTCTTCTTCTTCTTCTTCTTCTTCTTTCTTTCATGTATGTTTCACATTTTCCCTTGAGTTCCTATCGAGGCAGACCGCATTCAATATTAGCTTAAAGGCTGCCTTCAAGGGGCGTTAAAGGGAACTTTTAAAAGATTTTGGGGATGGCAGGCATGCGTCGTTCTCCAGCCACAACATCGTTAAATCACCGTGTAATCTAGACTCCCTCGTAGACGCGCTTTTGGCTCGTCACGCAATCTTTCCTACCCAAGATTGCGTGACGAGCCAAAAGAGCGTTTGCGAGGGAGTCTACGTATAATCTTCATAGTCGTAGTGGAAATGACCGGTACTTTAGAAAGTCATGTCGAAAAACGCCCCTGTAAACAGCTTTAATAAATTTTAACGTTTGTTTTTCTTAGATCTGGAGTGTGTTTTCTGGTACACAAGTCTACGTGTCGCGTGACAGTTCCGTTGGTGTTACCAAGCTTAGTTTTTTGTCGAGCAGGTAAGCATCGGCATTTTATAATTGGAAAACGATAGAAGTAGCAGAACCTAATAGGAGTAGATTACTGTTAAGTTAGGTTAATCTTTGGATGACAACAACACATTTTGGACGAAATGATCTCTCACTATGCACAAATTTGGACAAACTGTTGAGAAAGATTTCAATTGACATTGAAATTTCGACATCAAAAATTCTTCCACCCCCTCCCCCTTATCAATGTTGTCTTGCTCTGAAAGTGAAGTCAAGGAAACATATTCTTGGGGGAGGGGAATAGTGGCATTTTATGTGGTTTTGTGGATGATTTAGAATTGATAAATTCGAGCGCGTTTTACGTTTGTCTCGAAAGCTATCCAGATTTCCAGGTGTTTATAGACCTCTCTCATAAATGGATGGCTTAATTGTTATTCTTTTGTATGCATTTAAATTAGCCTTCCTGTCCTCGCTAGCATGTGTAAAAACAAAAGTATTTTCACTCAAAAGCGAGGTCAAGAAGGCTTATTTGCATGCACATAAAAGAATACTAATTATGCCCTCCATTATGAAAGAGGTCTATGTAAATGGGCACTAGAAACTCGTTAGCAAGAACTACAATCCTGGACAAAATTGTTAAGAAACTTGTTATCGAGCCTTAAATTCCATGGGTTACAGTGATACATCAACAATTCAGCCCCCTACCCCCCCCCCCCCCCCCCACTCATGCTTATCAAAGTTAATTTGTCCGCCCCTAAAAAAAGGCTGGGCAATCGTCCGGCTTTCAAAACAACATTGAGTCAGGCGGAGTGAAGGTTTGTTACTCTCCAGACGGTGTTTTCCTAAGGGAGTTTGAAATGTAACTTCTCAAATAGTATGTCCAAGATTGTAGTAAAATAAGGGGGGAGAGTAAAGAAGTTATCTTGCTTGCTTCTATGTAAATAGTTGTCTAACAAGGTTCTGCACAGAGTAGAACGAAGGCTTATTTATAACTCTCCTTTTCAGTCCTCAGATCGTGGTTGCTCGTTTGGATGGCACCCTAGAGTTCCTAAGCCTTGCCGTTCCCACAAGACCCAGCTTGAATTTACCCCTCCAGGAGAGTTCCCCGATAAAGCGTTCCTCACCAAGGGTTACCAGAAAAAGTAGTCCACAACCAATTAGCGTTCCTGCCGCGTCAAACAACGAGGGCTCACCATCAGTCAGTGTCAGTGTGTCTCACGCATACAGTTTGCCAGATAGTCCGCTCTACAAAGTGAGCCACAAACTGCGGGCTCACCACCAGCCTATAAGTGTATTGGGTGTCATGGAGGGACGGATCATTACGGGAAGTCATGACAGAACACTCAAGGTAAATGGGCCCTCCTTGGTGTTAATATTTGACGAAGAGAAACGTTTTTGTCTGGAAGTAGCCAGGTCCTGAATCTCCACATCGGTCTTGCAATGTGGCGGAACATTTCTTTCTTTCTTTCTTCCTTTTTTTTTCACCATTCTTGTTGTTGCTTATCTGTGCGGTGTACTGAATTAACCTCTGCTCTGTTTGTTGTAGGTGTTTCGTACTGATGAGTGCGTTTGTGTGTACACATTACATGGTCATGCAGACAGCATCACTGCTCTTACAGTGGATAAGGTATCTAGTTCACATTAGCATTCTAAAGTCCCAGCTAATAACGATGAAATATTTATGCATTTTCATCCAGCACCCCCCTCAATTAAATTTTGTATCGCGATCCTGGGGGATCTTCTTATTGCGCTGAGGCGACGTCATTTTGCGAAAAACGTGAAGATGAGAAAAGTCCGTTGAAAAAAAAGATTTTTACTTTGAGAGCTGAAAGCTTTATGTCAGTTTAAGAAATCATTTTATGATTTACTGAAAACGTATAGAGCAGTTTTGAATTGAGTGTCGACTGTAATTTCGCGTTTGCTTTGGTTTTGCATTACTACGCTCTGTGATTGGTTAACAAAACTCGCGCCATTTTCTCAACCAATGGGAATCCGAAACCAAAACCAATCGTGTTTTCGCTGCACGCGTTTTCCCGCGCTTGGCGCCAGTCACATGTATTTGCCTCGAATTCTGATTGGCTCGTTGTGTTGTTTACATCTGTTGTGATTGGCCAGAGTAATTACTTTGGTTTTGCGACACTCAATTGGAAACCGCGCTATCGTATAATGATTTAGTACACGTACAGACTCACAAAAAAACTTCTCAGCTCTGAGGTCTCAAACTAAGAACCTTATCCTTAGCGAATAACCGCGGTATGGCCGCGGTTAATAGCCGGCGTAACGGCGTGCCAGTCATAACAACACTAAGCAGCGATAGTCTTTTTGTTAATAGGGTTTTCCGCCTTCCCCTCGGAAGCATTCCCCCCCCCCCCTCCTCCCCGTAGAAAATGATCTTCAGTCTTGTGCAGTTAGATAAGTGTACGTTTGGTTATTTCAGACTAACAACCGCCAGGTTGTCAGCGGTGCTGCCAATGGGGGCGTGCGCGTCTGGGATGTGATAAGCGGTGAATGCCTCCAGCACCTACGAGGTCACGTGAAGTCCGTGACTGCTGTCACGTGTACAGCGGAGCACTTGCTGAGCGTGAGTTTAGAGAGCGTGCTTTGTATCTGGGATAGGTCACGTGGCGAGTGTTTGCATCGCCTCAAGCAGGTAACTGAAATTCTCGATTTTAGTAACACTGATTTGATTGGTTACACTTGAGGATTTCAACCTCAGATTTAAAAGTTTGGAACCCTTAATAATTAACAACACCGTAGGAACTTACTGCTAAATAGCTTTCATTTGAATGGTCACTATTTGTGGTCGTATCCACAAACTTAAAAGTTAGAACTACCATGTACAGCATACTAAACAGTACCACAGAACGCTTCTACTCAGTAGCTTTGATTTGAATGGATTTCGTCCACAGATTCGCGTAAGAACTGCCGTACGTCACCTGTGGTACAACCGCTGGTGGAATGGGGTTTTGAAATGAATCACTTGTATCGGTGTACTAAATCAAAGTTCGTGAAATGGAATTGAATGGAAACGTGAGGTTCCGTAGAGAAATGTTGTAAACTGACTTAAATGTTTTACTGACGGGTATTCCTGGAACTTTATCTCTTCGAATTTGAAGCAGATTGTTTATGGAGTTAGTTTTGTTAATTTCAGCATGGCAAAGCTAATGATGGATGATGGACTCTATTTGCCTTTAATTTTTTTTTTCACATGCTGCGCATTGTTAATTGTTTTAAGGTTAATGAACTTGCATTACTGTTAATTTGAGTCTAGGTAGGTTTCACTTGCCTGGTCGGTTTTGTAAGAACAACCCCACTACCCCCGCCCCCTCCTCCTCCGCCCTCCCTTCCTCAAAATCTCATCCTTGTGAGCAAAACTGAAGGTTAATTTTTATTTTCTAGTTCGCCGATCTGTGCTCGAACGTAGCCATGTTATCGAGAACGCTATTCATCACAGGTGGACAGGTTGGTGTGACTGTGGTTTTGTTACCACTTTTCTTTCACTTTCACTTTTGCTCACTTCTCGTTTTCTTTTTCTTCCTTTCCCCTCCCCTCCAGGGACACATTTCTGTCTGGCATGTCCTGACGGGAAGGCGTGTGAAGACGGTTTTATTGGGAGATGACGACATGTCCGTGTTCGTTCGTTACGTGAATGTCTGCGATAACAAGACGGTTGTTTGTGATTACGGAAAAGAAGTGAAGATCGTGACATTTCCTGCTGTTATGGATAAAGCAGAATAACGATAATTTCCTTTGAGACAAACATATGCAAGTTGGTCACGTGGTTTTTGCTCGACGCCGTCTCGCATTTCAAAGGATGACCCGTTCAATTACTTGCTCTCATAACCAAGTCCTTATGCGATGGACACATTTAACGCCTACGGTATAAGGACGAACATGTTGAGTAGCGCCTCTTAAAGAGGGACACTTCTCTAAGGTGGCCGTATTATTGGAGGTGGTAGCTTTTTGTCTTTCAATAGCTTTGAATCGATGCGGCTCTAAAGACAAACACATGCGACTTGGTTACGTGGCTCTTTGCTCTACGCCGTCTCATATTTCTAAGGATGACCCGTTCAGTTACTTACTGTCTTAATTAAGTCCCTCTCCGATGGGCATGTTTAACGCCTACGGTATGAAGACGGACATGTTGCGTAGGGCCTCTCAAAGAGGGACACTTCTCTAAGGTGGCCATATTATTGGAGTTGGTATCCTTTTGTATTTTAATAGACGGAAATTATAAGTAAACGAGAAGCTGCTCTCAGACCGTGGCAAAAACTAAAAAAACAGGGAAAAGAAAGAAAAGACAGGCGAAGATCCATCCCATTTTACTCGTGTCAAGTGAAATGGAGAAGATTTTTCGTCTAAGAGGAATTTTTCGCGTGATTTTCTCCTCGTTTTGAACTGAGAAATGGACGGAGAAGTTTACGACGGAAAACTCATCCTCAAAGATCTATACTTTATTAGCCGAGATTTCATTTTTTAGAAGGGTTTCCCGTCTAAAATGGTTTTCAGTCTGTAATTTGAATTGCGAATATCTTTTACTCTCTCCCAAGATGAAGACAGACATGTCGGTCTTTTTCAAACTTAAGTAACATGATTTATTTCTTCCAAATACGGACACGAAAGGCTATCTGAAATGAGGGTATTGCAGGCTCGTGCCCATCTTCACCCCGTTTTCAAAAATAACCAGCGAGTCACAATTCATGATCATTGGAAAATCCTAATGTTCTAAATTTTCATGAGGTTAAGAATAGCCATTTTTCAGTCGTTTGTTTGTTGGCCTGGCCATCGAGAGGTGGCGAGGCTGGATTTTAGTCTGTTTTGATCCAACCCGCACTGTATTTCACATTAAAAGTATGTTCTTTGCTAACTAATTAGTATTTAAGCTTTCATTAAAAGCACTAAATTTTCTATCAAAACAAAGTCAACCCCAGGCTCGGTTCCACTCAAAGGCCAGATTGCTAAGCGCATACTGCAAAACTCTTGTAAAATTGGCTGGTTAAATCCTCGTGGGCATGGCGTTTTAACGATTTTCGGTGCTACCAAAGAGATTCGATTCTTTTGCTTCGTAAAAAGTAGCAACGCTGCTCACAAAATGAAGAAACATATAGGTTTAATAAGGTAAAATATACGACGTTTTGTACGGTAGTTTAAACTGTCAAAAAAAACGAGTTCATGTTTCATAATATCAAAAATCACCAGAGCACAGGCGCCCCTCACGTCAAATATGAAACAAATACAATAACAACCTTTGTTGTATTTCATGCCTTTTCTGCGAGCTGCGAACATTTTGAATAATTTATGCACAGTCGACAAACTTGAGGATTGAAATTGAGTTTCCTTCGGAACCATTGGGAAAACTATAGTAAAGTTGGAAATTTCCGAGGAATTTCGAAACTCAAATTTTGGAGCAATTCTTTAGATAAACGACCGAGCCTAAGGTCAATAATATTTCACAGTATATTTCTCCCTTCGTCTGTTCATATAATCTCAATTATTACAAACTGGATCATTGTATAATTGAATTCCAGGGTTTTGATTGGCTTAGCGACCATGGTATATAAGCCATTATACCATGCCCGAGAAATAGAGACCATTAAACCGTCTTCCTGTTGTTCTTGCGAAGTGAAATCATACAGCAAGATCTAGCAATATTTCTTATTGTTTTCAATAAAACAATTATTTCAGTCACGCTCGTTGGAAATGAGATGATCATCATGATCTATCATCTCATATCCAACGCGCTCACGTGGAATAATTGTTAATTATTGAAAACTGCTGCTGTTCGCAAAAAAGACACGAACTGCAATCTGAACTTTTTTTTCTTCATAACTGATGTGGGTGTTCCTGTGATTTAAAGTAACTGAATAATATTATTTGTTGTATGAATTATTAACAAGTTTAAGAATTACTTATCAACATTAATTCGACATCATTCCCAGGGCCTTCGCGATATTCTAAATGTCGGACGGCGGCGAAGACCTCTGGGACACATTGTAAAATCCTCCACGAATCGTGTAGTATTTTGTCACGTGACACATACTCGATTGTCGTCTTCGCTACACTTTTTCCGGGATCAAATATGGCTGCCCGATGGATACCATATGTGATCCCGGTTCGCCGTTATTTAGTGTGACAATGGTTGGCAACGGGAAGAGTGGAGTAGACCAATTCCGAGTTGGTTTGAACCTCATTTTGAAAGCGAGGCTTCGTGCATTGTTTATATTATGAAAATCAGATGATCACATGCAAGCAAAGCTAATTTTTTCGTGAAAAAGCTTTGCACTTAGCCTCACTTTTGTAGCAACGTTAAAAGCAACTCGGAAATGGTCTATCGATGTGAGCGCTGGTTGTGTAATGTTCATGTATGAAGTTTATTTTATAAGAACACAGCCGATGTATTTATAGAAAAATAAAACAAAAAAAGGACGTGAAAAAAGAGTGTGGTTGTGCTTAGTTTAAACACAAATCTCAGGTTCGCAAGTAAGTTCAACTGAGGGCCTCAGAAGCAAATTAGGCCAACTCACAAAACGGCGAATTCCTCCTGATATTAAAAACGAAGTGCGTTAAAGAACAAAAGAACCTGTAAAATAATGCAAAATGTCTTCTTCTTTTGGTAGGGGTTAAATTTTTTATTGAATTTTCCAGCAAAATAGGCAATTTCCTTTTCTTTTTATTATTTAACGAATACATTTCGTTTTGCCGTGCGTCCTGTAGTCTAACGCACAGATGACGTCACTATGTAGTAAGAACAAAGCGTGACTGATGTTCTCACCACGTTTTGATGTCCTCTGTCGTTATCAGAGTACAGACCCACGGCAAAATGAAATCCATTTGTCTTGTACAAAGACCAAGACATTTCGTATTAAAAAAGCATCGCGTTTCTATACCACTGCACAAATGCAATTATGATCCTTTAAATTACAGTGTAATTGGAAACAATATTTGGCTACATATTTGGGCGAGTACTTTCTTTCCTTTCACGTGACATCGAAGTTCTAGCTTTCTTAACGTTTGAGGTCACATGCAACTGTTGTTGTCGGATTTTTCACCTGACATTTTTCCTTTACGCGAAAATTTTGCACGTCTGTGCGCTGGTCACAGTTTGCAAAACCTTGTTGACCAGTCAGTGGACTCCAGACTCTGATCACGTGCGCCGGTCGCACCACTCACTAGTCACTAGTCCGTACTCACTAGTCTGTACTCTAATCGCAAAATCCTGTAGACCAATGGAAACGCAAGTCACTTTTCATTGTATAATTTGGGATAGTCCGCTTTAATTCTGACACTCAATTGTATTATTGTTTATGCGTAAACATCTCTGTCAAAAAAGGAGTAAATTTATTGCTAGATTTTCACCAAAAGAAACGATCCATCGTTCCGAAAAAAAAAAAGGGTCGTAAAAATATACAGAAAATTTCGGGGAAAAAAATCTAGCATACACAAGCTTGTTAGTACAGGATCTGGTTATCTCGTGTGCCTATTAGCCGTGTTAACTTCGCAAGATATTGTGGTAAAGTGCAGCCGCCTTATTTTTCCGTGTGGTAGATTGTGAGACAAAGAAGGAGTGAACGTATTGTTAGATTTTTAGCTATACAAAGAAATGCATAAGCAAGGGAAAATGAACGATAAAAACGAACAACGTTTCGGTGTCTTCGATTGGAAAAAGAAGGGAACTTATTGCCAGATGTTTAGCTATGAAAACCATAAATTGAATTGGAAACCGCAATTGAATTGCGAAACGTAAAAGGACTGGACAAATTGCTGGCTTAGTTGTAAAATCACTACTATTCTTGGTAGGTATATTAACTGGAATAATGAATCGTATTTTGTGCAACACATCTGCCTGTTCCCCATGCAATCTTTGACGATTGCTCCCTTTATATCATAAAAAGAGTAGTTCTTAGTGATGCTATATGAACCAACCTAAAATTCCATCATGCTTATTTCACTATTTTCACTAAACTGCGAACAAGCTCCTCCTTCTCCCTCCCGCCCCCTACCCCTAAGAGAGCTTGCTCGCAGGCTATATTTTCACTGCTATTGATGACAGTAATTACCCTTCAAACAAATTTCGAATTAGAGCATATACACTTGTAATGAAAGACAAGCAAGACGGAACAAAGTAGTCTATACACCAACTGCTTGTCTGTTAGACTTTCTAAACGTCTTTTCCTTCGTCTTTCTTGCCTAGTGAGCAACTCTAAGTGTTTTCCACGGTAATTGCTCCTAACCCAGTTGGGGTATACTATTAGCAGAAAAATGACTCCAAAAACCATAGTGTATAGTATTAGGATCAAAATGAGGCCAAAAATCAAAGTGTATAGTATTAGCAGAAAAATGAGTCCAAAAACCAAAGTGTATATAGTATACGGATCAAAATTAGGCCAAAAATCATAGTGTATAGCATTAGAAAAACAGTTTGTTCAAAAATAAGAGTATACTATTAGCAGAAAAATTAGTCCAAAAACCATAGTGGATAGTATTAGGATAAAAATTCGGCCAAAAACCAGTGTATAGTATTAGCAGAAAAACGACCCAAAAAACAACAGTGTATAGTATTAGGATCAAAATTACTGCAAAAACCACAGTGTACGGATATAAATAAGGCCAAAAATTAAAGTGTATTGTATTAGCAGAAAAACGACTCCAACAACCACAGTGTATAGTATTAGGATCAAAAATTAGGCCACAAACCACAGTATAAAGTATTAGGATCAAAATGAGGCGAAAAATCGAAGTGTATAGCATTAGCAGAAAACTAAGTCCAAAAGCCATAGTGTATAGTATTAGGATCAAAATTAGACCAAAAATGAAAGGTTATAGTATTAAAATAAAAATGAGTCCAAAAACCATATTGAGTAGTTTTGGGATCAAAATTAGGCCAAAAGTGAAAGTGTATAGTATTAGCAGAAAAATTAGTCCGAAAACAATAGTGTATAGTATTAGGATCAAAATTAGGCCAAAAATCGAAGTGTATAGTATTAGGATCGAAATAAGGCCAAAATTTAAAGTGTGTAGTATTAGCAGAAAAATGAGTCCAAAAACCATGGTGTATACTATTAGGATCAAAATTAGGTCAAAAATCAAAGTGTATACTATTAGGAGACACATGAGTTCAAACACTATAGTGAATAGTATTAGGATCAAAATGAGGCCAAAAATGAAAGTGTATATAGTATTAGCAGAAAAATGAGTCCAAAAACAATAGTGTATAGTATTAGGATCAAAATTAGGCCAAAAACCACAGTGTATAGTATCAGGATCAAAATTAGGCGAAAAATCGAAGTGTATAGTATTAGGATCGAAAAAAGGCCAAAATTTAAAGTGTATAATATTAGCAGAAAAATGAGTCCAAAAACCATGGTGTATACTATTAGGATCAAAACTAGGTCAAAAATCAAAGTGTATAGTATTAGGAGACAAAAGAGTTCAAACACCATAGTGTATAGTATTAGGATCAAAATTACTGCAAAAGCCACAGTGTATAGTATAGGGATATAAATTAGGCCAAAAATTAAAGTGTATAGTATTAGTAGAAAACGACTCCAAAAACCACAGTGTATAGTATTAGGATCAAAATTACGCCAAAACCACAGTATATGATATTAGGATCAAAATTAGGCGAAAAATCGAAGTGTATGGTATTAGCAGAGAAATGAGTCCAAAAGCCATAGTATAGTATTAGGATCAAAATTGGGCCAAAAATGAAAGGTTATAGTATTATCAGAAAAATGAGTCCAAAAACCATAGTGAATAGTATTATCAAAATTAGGCAAAAAATCAAAGTGTATAGTATTACCTGAAGATTGGGCTAAAATGATAGTGAATAGTATTACGATGAACATTAGGCCAAAAACCAGTGTATAGTATTAGAAAATATAAGCCAAAAAAAAAGTCTGTAGTATTAGCAGGAAAAACGACTCAAAAAACCATGGTGTATAGTATTAGGATCAAAACTAGGGCAAAAACCACAGTGTATGGTATTAGGATCAAAATAAGGCCAAAAATCAAAGTGTATAGTATTAGGAGAAAATTAGTCCAAAAATAAAAGTGAATAGTACAGTATTAGCAGAAAAATGAGTCCAAACAGTATAGTGTATAGTATTAGGATGAAAATTAGGCCAAAAATCAAAGTGTATAGTATTAACAGGAAAATGAGTCCAAAATCCATAGTGTGTAGTATTGCGATCAAAATTAGGCCAAAAATCAAAGTGTACATGAGTATTGCCTAAAAAATGGGCCAAAACCATAGTGTATAGTATTACGATGAACATAAGGCCAAAAACCAGTGCATATTATTAGAAAAAAAATTGAGCCAAAAAAGAAGGTGTATAGTATTAGCAGAAAAACAACTCCAAAAACCACGGTGTATAGAATTAGGATCAAAACTAGGACAAAAACCACAGTCTATCTGATTAGGATCAAAATTCGGCCAACAATTAAAGTGTACACTATTAGCAGAAAAACGAATCAAAAAACCACAGTGTATATTATTAGGATCAAAATTAGGCCAAAAACCATGGTGTATAGTATTAGCAGGAAAATGTGTTCAAAAACCATAGTTTATAGTATTAGGATAAGAATTAGGCCAAAAATTAAAAGTTATAGTATTATCGGAAAAATGAGTCAGAAAACCATAGTGTATAGTATTAGGATCAAAGTAGGGCCAAAAATCAAAGATACAATATTAATAGAAAATTGAGTCCAAAAACCATAGTTTATAGTGTTACGATCAAAGTTAGGCCGAAAATCAAAGTGTGTAATATTAGCAGAAAAATGAGTCCGAAAACCATGGTGTATAGTATTTTGATCAAAACTAGGCCAAAAATTACAGTGTATAGTATTAGCAGAAAAATGAGACTAAAACCCATAGTGTATAGTATTAGGATCAAAATTAGGATTGGGCCAAAATTAGATTGGGCCAAAATGATAGTATTACTATTACCTAAAAAATAAGCCAAAACCATAGTGTATAGTATTACCATGAACATCAGGCCAAAAACCAGTGCATAGTATTAGAAAGAAAATTGAGCCAAAAAACGAAGTGGATACTATTGGAAGAAAAACGACTCCAAAAACCAGAGTGTATAGTATTAGGATCAAAACTAGGACAAAAACCACAGTGTATGGTATTAGGATCAAAATTAGACCAAAAATTAAAGTGTACACTATTAGCAGAAAAACGAATCAAAAAAACCACTGTGTGTAGTATTAGGATCAAAATAAGGCCAAAAATCAAAGTGTATAGTATTAGGAGAAAATTAGTCCAAAAACCATAGTGTATAGTATAAGGATCAAAATTAGCCCAAAAATGAAAGTGAATGGTATTAGGAGAAAAATAAGTCCAAACAGTATAGTGTATAGTATTAGGATCAAAATTGGGCCAAAAATCAAAGGGAATAGTATTAGCAGAAAAATGAGTCCAAAAACCATAGTGTATAGTATTAGAATCAATAGTTTGCCAAAAATCAAAGTGTTTAGTATTAGCAGACAAATGAGTCCAAAAACCATAGTGTATAGTATAAGGATCAAAATTAGCCCAAAAATGAAAGTGAATGGTATTAGGAGAAAAATGAGTCCAAACAGTATAGTGCATGTATTAGGATCAAAATTGGGCCAAAAATCAAAGGGAATAGTATTAGCAGAAAAATGAGTCCAAAAACCATAGTGTATAGTATTAGAATCAATAGTTTGCCAAAAATCAAAGTGTTTAGTATTAGCAGACAAATGAGTCCAAAAACCATAGTGTATAGTATTAGAATCAAAATTAGGCCAAAAACGACAGTGTATAGTATTAGTAGAAAATGAGTGCAAAAACTATGATGTATAGTATTAGGAGACAAATGAGTCCAAGAACCAAAGTGTATAGTATAAGGATCAACATTAGACCAAAAATCAGTGTATAGTATTACCTAAAAATTGGGCCAAAACCATAGTTTCAATTAATGAGATCAAAATTAGGCCGACAACCATAGTGTATAGTATAACGATGAACATTAGGCCAAAAACCAGTGTATAGTATTAGAGAAAAATTAAGCCAACAGTCAGTGTATATAGTATTAGCAGAAAGATAAGTCCAAAAACTATAGTGTATAGTATTAGGATCAAATTAGGCCAAAAATGAAAGTGTATAGTATTAGCAGAAAGATTGGTCCAAAAACTAATGTATAGTGTTAGGATCAAACTTAGGCCAAAAATCAAAGTGTATGGTATTAGCAGCAAAAATTAGTTCAAAACCCATGGTGTATAGTGTTAGGATCAAAATTAGGCCAAAAAGCACAGTGTATAGTATTAGCAGAAAAAGAAGTGCAAAAACCATAGTGGATTATATAAGGATCAAAATTAGGCCAAAAATTAAAGTGTATAGTGTAAGGAGACAAATGAGTTAAAAAACAATAGTGTATAGTATTACCTGAAAATTGGGCCAAAACCATAGTTTCGATTATGAAGATCAAAATTATGCCGAAAATCACAGTGTATAGTATTACGATGGACATTAGGCCAAAAACCAGTGTATAGTGGATTATATAAGGATCAAAATTAGGCCAAAAATGAAAGTGTATAGTATTAGCAGAAAAATGAGTCCAAAAACCATAGTGTATAGTATTAGGATCAAAAATTAGGCCAAAAATGAAAGTGTTTAGTATTAACAGAAAAATGAGTCCGAAAACCATAGTGTATAGTATTAGGATCAAAATTAGGCCAAAAATGAAAGTTTATAGTATTAGCAGAAAAATGAGTCAAAAACCATAGTGTATAGTATTGAGCTGAGTACAAAGGTTATTGTGTAAGTAGTGAAGTAAAAAAAATATGAAAGTGTGGTTGTGAACACATATCAAGAAGTGTTGTGAAATCTCCCAAAATTGCCATTGTATGCATTTCTGGGTAGTATTGTTGCTACCAGCCAATGTTGGTGTCGAGATTCCAAATTGTTCAGAAGCAAGGCAATTTTCTCTAACTTCGCAAGAGGTCTGTTTTTGTCTCATTCAGGCAAAGATCTCCAAAAGACGCCACCAGGATAGACAGCACAATGTTTTGTTTTTCTTTTCTGTTCGGTAAACTGAAGGCCACAACAAGAAATTCAGGTGCTTCTGAACAATTTGAAAGTCCAAGGTACAATCAAAACACACAATATTTGAGATTCAATTTTTAATCAGTTATAATTCTCATTACAGACTGTACTTGATATTTATTGCTAGCTCTGTTCCTCTCATAATTCTATAATGAAGGGCTTGGAGAAAGAGGGATATGTGATGGTCGTTAGTCCAAGTTGTTTCAAATAATCTCCATTTTGGCTTGCAATCAAAGTCTAGTATTAGGCTCATTTCTTGTTTAACTTCAGACAAAATATCTCGTTTTAAATCTACTCTGCCAAAAACAGCTGTTTTGCAACCATTTAAATTTTCAGGTCACTTATGCTTCTTTCATCGAACCTTTCAGTAGTTGATATTTACAAACCCAAAATTGTGATCATTTAAAGTTCTCAAATTGTAATTGTATAAAAAGTGGACAAATTTTGCACTTAAAATTTAATTGTAATATATTTTGCTGTTAATAATAAAGTTGCACTCAATGTGATGTTTTTTGGTTATCTTATTTTGTTTTTTTCTGAAGAATACTCAGAGATTGAATATATTAAGAAAATGAGATGCATATGACGTAATAAACATGCAAACATAAATATGCATGAATGATAATGCCAATTCAATGACATCAGAGTTCAGATACATTCAACGACAACAGACTCAGATTCGGATTCAGAATAGTTCAGAATTCAGTAGCGGTGAAATTTGTAGGCCCACAAAACTTTTCTGAACATGTTGGACAGTCTTGTCCAAGATTGGCGGAAGAAAATTCTTTGGTTTGTAAGGCCCGGTTTAAACGTCGCATTTTACATGTGTCAAATTTAACCCTTTAGACTTTCTTTTTATTTTCATGTTTTTGAGTTCGCCTTGCTCTGGGTTGATTTTGTAACATTATAGCGACAGGAACTGTCAACAACAACACATCGTTTCATTGATAGTTGGCCCCGCGTGGGGTTACAAGGTCAAATATTCCACATTTTTTGGTCCTTAAACTAGGAAAAATGCATTATGTTGCCAGGCTGTAGCTTGAGAATTTAAGCTGGGGGCCTTTTATTGCCCTCCACATCTATGGCACGATATTTCACTACAATTGGCAGAATGTGGGTTGCATGCAATGAATGATTTGTTTTACAGGCAGATATGAACATGTGGCATTTTTAACCTATTTTTTCTTGCATTTAAGTACCTTGAGAGTACAAAGTTTACTAGAAATTGCCAGAGAACGTTAAAGGTACTCCTTTAAACCTGCCAATGTCAGAAACCTCTTCAATCAAACGTTGTACCTGGCGTTGTTTGTTTTCCAACATAGGCTATTCTCCTCTTGTACCGAGCGAGTAAAATTATCGTTCGCCGGCGAACGATAAATCGAATAAAAAATGTTAAAGGGTTAATACCTATTTGGGTTGAATCAAATTATTAATTCGACATTTGATTTAGACGTGGAATTTAAAGAGTTGCATTTAATTCAGAAAACAGAGGTTTTGTAAGTTTCGTTCCCAGGCCTTTTTTGCTTGGAGTATTGACACTTTCCGAGGCCATGGCCAGATAGCAACAACTGTATGACATATCTCGAATAAGAAGGCGAAACACATCCATTTTCAGGCCAAAGCTGAATTATCTGGCAAAATCTATTCCAAAGACCTAAACGGCTCAAATGCCCGACTTACCGTTTGGCGCTGCAGCCTCTCCAAGAGAGTAGCCTCCCACCCCCGGAGGAGGGGAGGGGGGGGGGGGGGGGGTTTCGAGAAAAGTACGTCCCTATCTAGGCGAAAGAAACATCAAATTGCAGCATATTAAGTGAGCAAGTAAGAGTGTAAGTAAGTCCATATATCCTCTATAGAGAGAAAAGCAATGGAACTAAAAGTCACTGGAATCACGCTAAATCGCCCCAAAAACCACATAGGAGAAAGAACAACAGACAAGGGAGTTCAGGTAGGGTTTTTTTTTATTGAAAACTCGTTGGCATTTTTAAATTGAAGTAGGAATCGTTTTTTCTCATACAAATCCTTATAATTTCGCCATTACGCAATGGTCGCTGTGACGCTCAACACTCACGCAAAGGTCACCATATATGTCTCTCATAGAGCTTGGGGGATGGGGTACCTGTGGTCTTACTGCTTGGTGTCGCTCTAGGGTATAGGCGGAAATTTATTCCTGTTAAGCAGGAAGTTCCTCTACAGACATATGGCATTGGAAAACTTTGTTCCACGCGAGAGACTAATCGCCTCCCATGATATACTTCTCACTAAGGCTTTGCCAGTGCAGATGCTGCATTTTGTGTGAAAGAATTACAGGAAAGATCTCTATCAAGCTTCATAAAAAATCGTACAAAAACATTAATTGCGTGACCATATCATGTAACAATTCCAAAGCGCGTGATTTACGACCTCTGATACTTTAAAACAGATTATGGCGGACCGCTCTCGCTCTTCCTTTGTCCGCGATAAAAAATATCCCAAGTCTGCAGGTTACTCTAAGTTGGTCCCTGAGCTTCTGTAGAAAGCGGGTTTTCAAACAGTTCAGACGGCAGGGATATTTGTGCTAGCCTGCCTGGCAGTAGTACGGCCGGTGAAGATACAAGGGAGGCGATCTCTATTTCTTGAGAAAACATTGATGTGTTTGTTGAAATTCCCGGACCTTCGTTCTTGAAGCGATTGTGTTTCGGAGCAGGGGAAGACGAAAAGCCGACAAGCAAGCAAGTTTTGTTTAACGGTAGGTACACTTGTAGACTCCGGAGATAGGCGTATACTTTCAACGGCTCTTGACAGAGTTTTCAGTCTACGACCATAGTAGACCCGTAGTAGTCGTAGTTTTCATACGAGATGTTTTGGATTAAGTTTTTTAATGTTCAAACTGGGTGAATCGGGGATATTTTATTTTGATCGAACACTACCGGAAACCCAAAAGCACTCATTTTTTTTCACAGGCAGCCCAATCTCTAAGTGGTGTTGTGTTACAAGGATTTGAGTTGCGTAATATAAACGGTTACTGCGAAAACAGAAGAATTTGTATGGGATTTACATAAAGTGGTCGAAGAACATAGAAATAAAATGATCCTCGCAATAAAATGTCTAACCGTACTTCCATGGTGTGCTACTTGTAGTTGCTGGCTATGCGGATATTTTGCTGGTTTGATCCGTTTTAACCGGGGTTTTAACGAGAGTTATACGCTTCCCCGTGATTGCACAAAACACAGATGGCTCATTGAATTCTCTTTAACACCTATTCGAAATATGGTAAAACGTTCTTCAGTTCTCATGTTGAAGTCAGGGGTGGCGACAAGGTAATTTTTTTGCTCTTTCAATTGTAATACTCCAAATGTTGCTATAAGATGACATCTGTTAAGCAGTCAGTCTCTTTTGAATCTGTTGATATTTCCTTCTTTGAAGCCAGCTGGATATGACAAACATTTAATGCCCATGCCCAGAAGTCAAGAAGAAGGACAACAATGTGACAAGAGAGGGATGGGGATAAGCTTAGCTCTCAAACTCGTGGAATTTCGTATATACTTTGCTTAGTTCAGCCAGGTTTCTATCTTGTCTTTTTTACAGTAAGCGGAAAACTTGAAGGTGGTACTCTATTGGCTGTCATGGGTGCAAGGTAAGAACACAGTCATACTGAACTTTCCGCGCCTTTTATACTCATTCAGCCCAGATTAACGTAAAGAAAAATAATTGTGTGTTTCTTCTGGGTAATCACTTTTCAGCTAAGTGAGTTGTTCATTGTTATCCCTCTATTTGGTTTGGCTAACGAAAATTTCAAAAATACAAGTGTCTGAAGGATGGACTCCCATTGGAAGTAAAAACGGGGCTTCTGCCATTCGCTCTGGGTACGCCTCTCATGTGCTACTTTAATCACAGGTAATTTTAAACGTGTAGTTTTTCTGACCAAAAAAAAGTGGTCCAAAATTTTTCCTTCCTAACAAAAACACAATCCGAACATTTTTGATTACTAGTCGGAGTAACATCACAGATAAACTATACAGCCGTCACCTTAGGTTTCAGTATTACTTAGGATTCTGCTCTTTTTACTTTGTCTTGCTCTGTTTTTGCTCAAGGTCAGTGTCGTATAGCTTATGCACTACGCTCAAAGTAAACTGTCTGAACAGAAACATGTTCAATAAATATGAACAATTTATTTACGCGTTGTATAGGTGGAAAAAACCTTTCTGATCCTAAGGCTCCGAGTTCAAGTCGTCCTCTTTGTTCCTCTATGGTTCTGTATTCAAATCGTAGGTTACGCTTTGTAAACAGTCATTTGGTCAGTCTCCCACCAGTCGGATTTTTAGAATCATATATGCCCTTTTTAATGTTACTTTCTCTAATTTTCAGTTCCCTCAGTTTGCGCTACCGTGCTAAATAGAGTGCTTTGTTTCCTTATTTTTTATTTGAAGTAAGCGCTAGAAACTGAAGGGGAAGGGAGGCGACGGGGGGGGGGGGGGGGGTGGTTGAGGGCGGAGTGGGAGGGAAAAGGAAGCTTCTTTTTCCCTCTCCCTCGCGCTCCCACGATTTGCGCGCGCATCCGAATACCTTCTATCCTCCCCTTTTCTAGCGTGTACCACGCAGGCTCCTGTAACGCATATGCATGTTAGTCAACCGTTCCAAACTCGTTGGGCATTCAGCTAAATGCACCTATCTGTTTGTTTTTTGTAGTGGCGCTGGTAAGTCCACCCTGATGAATGTGTTAGCTCATCGTAACATCAGTCAGATGGACGTCAGGGGAACTGTAGAGGTAAACGATCGGCCGATTGGATCAGAAACCACAGCCATAT
Organism: Pavona decussata; assembly: GCF_977016875.1. Classification (NCBI taxonomy): domain Eukaryota; kingdom Metazoa; phylum Cnidaria; class Anthozoa; order Scleractinia; family Agariciidae; genus Pavona; species Pavona decussata. The sequence continues at coordinate 2,947,823 of NW_028145462.1, forward strand.
CTGCTTACATTCAACAAGAAGATCTCTTCGTTGGATCGTTGACCGTGAAGGAACATCTAACATTTCAGGTTGGTGATTAAATAAAGCAAATGGTCTCAAGGTTCAAAGTAGCCTCCCACCCAGTCGTGTCTAGGGTAGTCATATTACCCACCTCCCCACAAACGTCTGCCTACTGGAGATCGACATTCCTTTACCACCGTTTAGCCAATTGCAAAGTCTAGATAATTGACCCTCGCTTTATGTTTAACCGCTATCGAGCAAAATTTAACTGTTTACAAATTTGTTTTCGCGAAATACCTCAAATGTTGGGCTAAAAGCAGTGCTTTCTCTAACCCAGCCGTATACGTAATACGACTCCCCTAAAAACGACTGCGTGGGAGGTTACACTCAGAAGTCCCTTAGCCAGTTCTTAATCAGAAAGGAGGGTCTCAGTGGCTGAGTATCTCCGACCGTAACAGCCTTGACAAGCTGTCTAAAAGGGTAAGTTTTATCGTCAACCGCAAAGAAGCAGTGATTATTTCTCTTTAAACGATCTCATATCGTTCCTGGTCATTCAGCAGCTCGTTTAACTCTCGAAAACTGTTGTTGAATAATTTTGCTGTTTGCATATTCCGAAATTTACTGGGCACCGCACGATAATTAAGAGTCAATGGAGTAAAGTTTTAACAGGAGAAGATAAGCACGGCAAACATTCTATGGAAAGATGGGGGAAGCAAAAAGGGCATTGGCGAGATTTCATATCTGATTATAATGGAACATGCATGAACACGTTTGCCTAATTTGAAGTATTGCCTTACTAAGACACAGCGACATACCACTGGTTTCGTGTCTCCTTCGGTATTTTGTCTCCTAATGAAGTTGTGATGTTTGTGTGAAGGCTTTTCTGCGCATGGGCAAGAACGTTTCAGATGAACAGCGGATAGAACGTGTCGAGGAAGTGATACTTCAGGTATGAAGCCACAATCACAGAAAAAAGTCTACCATGAACTTGACGGAACAAGCCCACTATAGCACCCCTGCCCCCTTAATCAAAGTTAAAACGACAACGGCAACAACAATAAATAAAATAAACACCCGCGTTTTGACTTGGAACAACCAAAGTTTTGGGCTGTTAAGTTTTCTACGGGAGAGGGTGTGTACGGGGCCTAGGTGTCATGATCTCAGTTTCGGTGTGGGATTGTAGCCAGATTAAAACTTAACTTTGCATTCTATATGACGAAATTTGTCCTTGTTTGCTCAGTGATCTATGATTCCCTGGCGTCTTTCTCGGACAACTGTTAACAAAGAGCCCAAATGATAGAAATAAGAGATGACTCGGCTGTCTACATAGTAAGATGTTTGAACTAAATTGATTTAAATGGATTTTATACTTTTTTGAAGATCTCCTCTGTGTGTTTCATTCTCAAGCATCATGAATCTGTTGTCAGTAATTTTGTGACTAAAAAGATCAAAACCAGTTAGAAATAGATCTCGTTGGGTGCCCCTGATAAACCGAACATCAATTCTGTTTGTAGTAACTGCTCACATTTGTCTTCGGTGACAGCGTTGGTTTTCTTTCCCAGCTCGGCCTGACAAAGTGTGCTGATACATACATTGGAATACCAGGACGGCTACGTGGAATCTCTGGAGGAGAAAAGAAAAGGCTCTCATTTGCTTCAGAGGTAATTCATTGGTTATTTTTGGTTAAAAACAGAATTCAATATGTAGTTTATCCTTTGCGACTTTCCTTTATATAGCGCAGGTCCACATCAGGACTTAATGTCTTGCCAATTCCCCAACCTGCTTTACCAAAAAAACTATGTATGTATCAGTATGTATCAGTATGTATGTATGTATGTATGTATGTATGTATGTATGTATGTATGTATGTATGTATGTATGTATGTATGTATGTATGTATGTATGTATGTATGTATGTATGTAACAATACTTGTCTACTCAATATCGTTTCATATAGAGAATATACAGAACTGTTTCGTGGACCAACGAGGAGTTGGTCTACTCATCAGTTAAATTCTATATACACTGTAGCATCACTGGGGTTCATATACATCAGTAATAGGATATTGACAAAAACCGTTACAAGAACCGTTACAAAATAGAAAATTCAAAAGTAGAAAACAATAGGAAGCTATATTTGTAAGTCTATGATTTGTCCTTAGGGATGCGGTTGAACTTGAGGAGAAACTTTCGCTTGTGTCTGCAAGTTGACAGGAGTTCATTGCGTTTGTTGAGCGTTGCCATGTCTGGTTTATATAAAATATAGAATTTCTCGGTGTTGTATGTATGTATGTATGTATGTGAACAGTTTGAACTGCGCATGCGCCTTGTAACAGTGTATTTGTGTTTATCTCCCAAAGCAAGGTAAATTAAGAATGAAGACCGTAATCGCTCTAACGAACGGCTAAATAGATATAGTATTGTAACGGCTAACGCTCGAACAGCCAGCACTCGAATTCTTTATGATTGCCAAAGTACCTTATCAACTCTGCTGATAAACCAAACATTCGTTTCTACTCCTCACCGACACAGCACCACGATTTCTTTAGAAATTAGCCCTCTTATGAAATAATATAATAAACATATATTTCCTTGCCCAAAGTTTAAAGGGGAAGTATCACGCAAATTTGCTGTCATTTCAAGACCCAAAAATACTTGTCTGTCAGCAGAAACAACGAAATAATTGTCAAGTTTGTTAAAAATCATCACCCCAGTACAATTTAACTGTCGATTAGTGCCTCTGGCAAGAAACAGAGTAGGCCGGTATGGATTGAAATTTGAAAAATGTTAGGCTAATGTTTTTCAAGTTCTCGCATTTTTGTTTCCAAAATGCGCTAGAACAGATCACGAGTTGTTCCTTTCAAGAATTAAGTTGATTTCTCTCCTCTCGTCATTCTAGAATTATTTGGCAGCTCATTGAAGGTCTTTATTTCATCATTTTCAACAAAAGATATAAAAAACCCCATGATACTTCCCCTTTAAAGCAAGGCCTAGTTCGTGCGTCGCATTACAGTAGAATATAATGCAGAGGTAAGTTAATACAAGAAGTTAAACTCGTTGGTAAAGCGACGACGTATGAAACCGTTCGTGGAATTAAATTCGTCCAGACGTTTTATCCGTCTGGGGCAGACGGATAAAGCTTCTTTGAAAAATGGTAAAGACTGATTGATTTAAGCTAGGGTACAAAAGTAAAGTACTGGATCTGAAAGAGAAAAGAAAATAAGAAAAGAGAAAAAAAACCCTCTGGAATGAATAGTATTTTTCCTCTACTAGTTTTCGAGATCTTGAAACAAGAAAAACTATTTGTGTGAGACTAGTAATATAGTATATTTGCAGCTCAGACCTAGCTCACTAAAAGCGGAAAAAAGAAAAAAAGAAAACACCGAAAATAATCAATAGCGAGTTGTGAACCTGCGTGCAGAGCTCCGCAGTGGATCCATAAAGTTAATAAACAGAGGGCCTACATTGCAATCACGTACCATAGGCGTGCCAGCCTGGGAGGGTGGGGGCCAATGCTTCCTGGAAATTTAAAAATCTAACTCATTTAGGTTTACTGATAAAACAACTTAAATACCATTTGATTAAAAGACAAAAAGATAAAAAAAAAAAACAAAACAAAAAAATCAATAGACGGGAGGGACCGGTTCCTGTCCTCAATCTGCCCAAAGTTGATCGCTTATGAACGTTTTGCGTTGTTTGACATACAATGGAATGCCTGGAAGACCATGGCCAATTATGGAGGATTTCTACATAGAAAAAAAGAAATTAAACAATTAAAAGTTTCGTATGTGCACATAATATAATAAGCGGAGGCTTATCAGTATCACTCAGTTATCCGGAAATTCACAACTGAACACTTGTAGTTGTAAGTAAATTGTGATTTCCCTACAGTGTTTTTCAATAAAACATGATAAAACCGAACCGAACATAGTAGTGAGACCTTGAAGCAATTAAGGTTACTGATAGGTTTCACGGGTGTCTTCAGGGAAATCTTGCGTACGCGCGCTTTTTTCGATGAAACCACTGAAAACTACATATCAATGTAAAGCTATTTAATTTCAATTAATAATTTATCTTTCAAAAGATTGCCAAAATATCAAGGTTTTTATTTTATTTTATTGGATAAATAAGCGCTCAGAGGGATGCAAACTCAATTTTAGCGACGTAAACTTAACTGAATTACCCACTGTCACGTAAAGGCGCACATCCAAACAAACTGCCAATTTCAATCAGGAGATAATAGGGTAACAAGGGGTGTTGGGCTTTTTCTTTATTGCTTTTGGCTTATGAGAAAACCTATCCTAAAGTTGGACAATGGAAAATTTTTGTAGTCGCGTCAAGACGTAACACGTCACGGAAAAAATATTTTGAATTTCGTAAAAGCCCGACACACTTTGACGCACTAATATCTGAGGAACATTTTGAATGCGTGTACCTTTAAGTGCCAACCATGTTCCTGTGACACCGGAAAACGGAATTTAAATTGCCATGTTCGTTTTCCGTTTTCATGAGACATCAGCAAACGAATAGACTCAAATTTGATTTTCCATTTTCGTTTTGTCGTTTTCTTGTGAAATCGGAAACGAAATTGTACTTTCCATTTTCGTTTTAAGTTTGCCTTTGACAAGAGTGAGAAAACGGAGTTTGATTTTACATTTTCTTTTTCAATGCGTGTACTTCCTGTTCTGCAGGTCTGGCTGCTTTGAAACAAATCTGAATAGTTTGAAATTTGATCTTGACAAATTACGAGAAAATTTCAGGATGAATGCAACATCACACCATAGCAAGACCTTTAACACACTAATTTAACATTTTGATATAGGTCATTTAATGAAAAAATCATTGAATAATACCAAGTTGATTTGAGACCATGCCTATTACAAGAGTAGAGATTTGAGATAAACTTAGTTGCGAGTTGCAAGTTTGTAAGTTGTGAGTTTGCGAGTCACTTCAGCCACTCCTCGTGAACCCTCCCCACCCCCACCACCTCCTCTAAGCAATGTTGAAAGAGCCAGTGCCATAATTCTGGATGTGAAGGGCTCCTGAAATCAACACTGCATAGGGGATCAAGGGGGATGCACAAATTTGCAAGGGTTTTGAAAAGTGTCCTGAGACTGTTGGCCAGGATTGTGGCTGTTATAAATTATTAATTTTCCACGTTTGGAAGGCTCCTTTATATGCTGAGGTAAAATTTACCGGGAACACTGTACAAATAAAGTAAAAGCTGTTTTATAACGTTCTTATTGTAACAAGTAACTTTCAAAAGAGGAAGGGTTAACACAACATCATGCAATGAAAACTCGACACACTTCATGAACACTTCAACTTCACATATTTAGAAGAACCATAATTATTTTATCTAATATCTCAAGTTTTTTTCTGATGGATAAAATTGATTTCAAATTAAAAGAAACCTAAGAAAGGATGCTCTTACAAAGGGCAAACACCGAGTAGGTAATAGTAATCCAAACAGAATCAAGCATAATTTCAGCCAAGTTACGAATTGATTGACAAAATTTAAAATTAATTGCCCAATTTGTCAAGACGTACTGTCCGTGATGTAGCTTCTTTAAGGTTAACTACGAATAACCCAAACAACAAGACATGGACCACAAACGCACATTAACTTTCAGGTTTAGTTTTTGGCATGTGTGCGGAAAGCTGAGTAGTCCGAACGATATGCGAGTCAAGCAAAGGCCACGTCCATCTTAGTTGGAAACCCTCTACAGAAGTAAATTTTTAGGTTCAGTACTCTGGTGTCTATTCTTTCCAAATGGTTTTCTCTGTTGAACACTTAGTAGTTTGATTTTCAGATCGAATATGATGCAAAAGTTTCCAGTGACCTGACAATTCTGTAGTTGTGTCAATTCTCCAACAGTTCATAAACAGACGCATTTACATCATAAAATGTCAAAATGTTCACATACATAATTATACTGTTTCGCCACTGTTGCAGTGAACCATGGACCATCTGGTCACCAGGATGTTTGGTAAACACAACACTTGCAACTTGCAACTTGCAAACTCGCAACTCATGAAAGAGTCAGCCCCAGGAGATTTAGTTCAGGAATTTTTCCAGATGTCCATACGTAGACAGGTGCAACTTGGCTGCCTCAAATTTTCATACTTAACAAAAAAACCTATGTCTTCCCTATTTAAAAAAAAACAAAACAAGGATCTTGCACTTGGCAAACAAACTGGCTACCCAGTCCACAGTCAGTGTTTACTGTCCACAGTCCATATTTTATACGCAGCCCTCGAACCATATTTTAGTAACCCAGTATGCAATCCATATTATTTTTAGACTTAGTCAGAAGTCCATATGTTATAGCCAGTTCACAGTCCATACATGTATTTTATAACCGGACATATTTTTATACCCAGTCCTGGCAGTCCTGGTGTTAAATAAATCGGTTGCATATTTAGTTATTGGTCAAACAACCAAAATTCATTCTGTTACCATTTTTCCATGTTTGTGAAGGTATGTACACAAAAGCCAAATTGTTCGGTGATAAGTGCAAGTGAATTCATGTTTGGCGCTGAAATTTGTTGGGAGCTGCATTGTTATTTTGAAGCCATACAAAATTCTACCAGAAATGAAAGAGACAGCATGCTCTTTTCATGGACACAATAATTTTGCCATTAAATTTAGCAGTATTAGAATTAATAGTTTGACACTTTGCTCTTTGTTGGCATCATAGTTAATTAAAGGCAATGATTATGAAATTAAACCTGACAAACATCTTTATTACATGTTTTTGTTTGCCTTTTTGGCCTTGACCCTGCACAAACAACAAATAAATAGAATTTGGAATGTGTTGGAGCAACTGACCAATCAAAGCGTTTTTGTTAAGATATTCAACTGTAGTGTGAATGTTAAAACAAAGGATTATGCAGGGTCGCGACCCTTCCAACATAAATTGCAGCACCATTGTTTTCATGGCAAGGTTTCCTAACCAGTCCCTCAATTAACTATGTTGGCCTTGAGCTTAGTTGGGAGAATTTGTATGAACATCAGGATATCTTCGTTGATTAATTCCTTCATTCTCATATTCAATGAAGTAGTGATATCGTAAGGAGAAATTAGATGATCATCACTATTGGCCCCCATGTTAAAAATCAAGAGCGCTGCCTGAAGCTCTCTGTGAAGTGTTCAAGTGGCCAATTAATTAGTTCATTCAACAACAAAGGCAGGAGTCGTGATGTCATTGGCTGATATGTCACTCGCGAGAGTGACATACAGAAAATACATCATTTGGGTCCCGGATGTAGTGGTTTACAGATTCTACAAGTATTTTAGTTTTCAGTAAAACACTCCTGTCCATAATTATAATAAAGAAGAATGAAAAATCAGCCACCATTTATAGAGAAGGTCTATTAAGACATTGGTTTTTGGGACAGAAATAACAACTTTGCTATTTCATTTAGTGCATGTTATGTAATTTGTTGACACTTTGCACTTTGTTTGCCTTGAACCCGTGCAATAGTATAAACCAAAACAAGCCAACCCAATAATATCAGTTATGCGAAATTGTTAAGCATCAATGAAATGGCGCACGTGCAGAAAGGCTCAAAAAGTTCACTCAGGGATATTGTACAAGTAGGCCTCGGCCTCTGTACATCATTAATAATTACACTTTGTGTAACTACTACTGAATAAACATGAATGTTACTTTAGTACGACATAAGTGTAATGGTTACCCTGATCCTCTTCAATTCCACTGGTGACATAAGCCAGCCTCAACAGTCTTCCTCTGCCTGTAGTTGATCTGACTGTATTTCGTGATCACGCTTGCAACAAAAATAAAGAAAAATAATAGTTAACAAGTTAATGATACATCAAATCTAAGGGCATTAATGACTGGTAGATACTACAGGGTCCACTAGCTCTGGGTCAGAGGGGCTTTACAATACTATCCCTAACCCTTACATGTACCACTAGTTAGTCTCTACCTACCACAGTGTAGCTACTACATTGTACATGTACCTCAGGGCTCAAAATTGCGACTCACTGGTCGCCAATGCGACCAAAAATTGAGTTCTGGCAACTAGATTTTCAGTACTGGTCGCCAGCTGACGACACACGTTTTGTTCAATACCCCAGGATAAACAGTAGCGAGCTTCTGTGTTTAAATTTTTAAATAAGGAATTCATTCGAAACTGGTTGCTAGAAGACGACTCTCCTTTCCATCCCCACTAAAATGATGTCGGAATACTACAAGAAAATCGGTTTCACACTGTCTGTCTCTGTTAATTAATAACACAAAAATTATGTAATTTGATACTTCAATTGGAAGTCAATACATAACATTTACTTAAGGCGCCATATTGCTTCAGCAGCTTCTTACAAAAAATCGATTTGTGGGCGCACTTCAACACCATGTGCTTGTTATTTGCCGGGAAAATAATGGCGGCAATATGCAAATCAGTTACAGGATTAATGTAAGTTTTTGTGGGCAAGAGATGAAGAAATGAATCACCCTGAAGGTTAACAAAAAAGAAAATCCTCTCTGTTTATCTCTTTTAGAAAATGACTCTGTATGAAGAAAATCTCCTCAGGTTCTGCCACATTCCGCAGACTGGTCAATCAATTCACTTCCAATTCCTCTCCCGTGGGATTTACGCAGTTGTTGTTGGCTTCCCCAAGGAAGGGGGGGGGGGGGGGGACCCAAGGCTGATGTGAGGGGATATGGGAACTTAATGGGGACTTTTTCAACAAGTTTGAGCCCTTGTGGTTGGGGAAATGTGGGGACTAATTAGATTAATGACGACCGAACTCTTGGGGAAAATGTGGGGACTTTGCTTCTGGTAAACTGAGAGGAGAATTGGAACGAGTCTTGTTTCACTTGAAATAGTAGGACTTTTCACCAGTGAGAATGCTTATTTCTCAATCATTAACAAAATTTTTAAGGCACTCAAACGAAGTGTGAAGGGATAGCTCTACCCTTAAACCTTTCCTGCCCAAGAGAAACACTGAATGTTTCTAAATATTCGCTAACTATGAACTGGGAGACCTGACATGTGATATACCATTTAAAAGGTACATGTATTTTCTGGGGTGTGCTATAAATCACACCAACAGAGATGGAAGAGGTCATAAATTAGAGTGAGAAAAGTCCAAAAGACAAGAAGAAAAAAAAACATTAAAAATTTTCCTATTCGTTGTACATACTGGGTATCCCCCTAAACTATAGCTTAATACACAGCTCTCAGTGCATTGCTTGTTGTAAGATATCACCGGTGCGAAAAATACAAGAGCTTTGAAATGCACAATTAGGGGTAAAGAATGGTCCTTGAAAAATCATGGGCCTCGGGAAATTTTCTGCGAGTCTCGATATCTCGACATCTCAAACAAGAGTCTTGGAATCTTGAGCCCGTAAAAAAAAGCTGGTCTCAGAATCTTGTCTGGAGTCTCGCAAGCCGGCCACGAGAAAGTTAGTCTGAATGAACCGCCATAGAACAACAACCACAAAACAGAGAATAATTATGGTAATAAAGGACTGAGCAACATTGCTACTGTGAAACCTAAGGTTTGGATAAATTCTGCTTGTAAATTGCTGTTTTTGTGCCTGCTGGTTTGTTTAGAGCACAATAAATATCTATAAATTTGGCTACAATAAAGCTCTTTTTATTGATTAGCTAAATGAAGAGCGTGTTACCATCAAAACTACAACAAAAGGCGTGAGGTTACTTCATAAGTAACTAAGCTGGCTAATAAGTAGTTGCACTTACCTGTCACTGATTGTATAATTAAGTGAATAACTTTAATAAAAAACCAACTGGTTCCAATTTATCAAGAAATAATTTCTGGCACAAGGCACAGAGTGCTGTAAAAGTCTTGTGCTCTGATTTCTAGATCATGACGTCTTCTCAGCTCGGATTTTGAATCGCAGTGTCTCTCGCTTGGATTTGATAAAAATAGATAAGTCTCCGTCTCGGATTTTAAATGAAGGTCTCGGCAAGTCTAGCCTTCCACGCAGTTGTTTTTAGGGGACTCATGTTACCTCCTCCCTGCAAACGCCTGCTCAACCAAGTGCCACATTCCTTTCCCATTGTTTTACTCCCCATATACCCTAGCCAATCACTATCAAGGCATTGTCAGCCTGGGTTCCCCCCCCCCCCCCCCCCCTAACTAACTCTCGGGAAGCCAATGACAAGTGCGTTACACTGCCACTAGGCCTAAAATTTTGGTTCAATATTAAATGGAAATTTATACATTTTAATCTGATGCACGGATTTCACCTAAAATTCACAAACTCTAAAATCCCATACAAATTCCTATAGTTATTGTGCTTCCAAGGGTTTGAGCCCCTTGTCTAAAATTGTAGCTTGTGTCCCTTCGTCTCGTAAACCTTATTATAATATGCACTGATAAAGGAAACCAGTAACCACTTTAAAGTACAAAGCAGACAGTTAAGCTTACCCGTTCGCATTGCCTGTTTAGCTCCGCTGCAGTGTCTTGCAGTTTTGCAGACCGAATTCTGTTAGCTTTCAGCTCAACACACTGAAAGTCAAACTAGGTGTTTATAAAGTTTTCTATATATGCAACGGTATGAAAAGATTCTTAACAGCGGGAAAATAACAGCGCAGTTGTAAAGTTTACTGACCTTTTTTTCTGTCACATGTTGAGTATAGTTCTTGCTACATGTAGGAGATGGACAAAACTGACCGGTTTCAAACACGCAAAGGTGCATGGGAACTGACACGCAACTCGCGCGTTTCTCGTGCGAGTGGCAACTTTACACGAATTCCATAATTAGTTCTTATTAACCGAGCGAGAGGTCTGTATGGGAGAATCTTGACCGAGGTCGCCAGTACAGACCGAACGCAGTGAGGTCTGTACCAGCGACCGAGGTCAAGATTCTCCCATACAGACCGACCTAGCTCGGTTAATAAGATGTTTATTATACGGCCAAACAGGAAATCAAAAGGAAAAAAGTATATTGTTCCCCTGCGCGGGCTCAAGCATTTAGCTGGCTTACTTCTGTCACTAATCTCCAGTCCAAACGGGACAAAAATAACTGTTCAAAGTACCGTCTTTGTACAAACTTCGTCAATGAATGAAGAGAAAGTAACCGTTGTTTTCCTACAGGCTCAACGAAAATTTTCTAAAATGCGACCAAAAGTGCAACAAATTTTAATGACTGTCTGTGCCGTAATCGCTCAGCGATAAGTTCTCATTCAGCCTTGCGACCTTTGACTCATCACCACAGAAAACGTTAAGGTTAAATGTGCAGCCTTCAAAAATTGCCTGAGGTTGGATTTGTTGGACTGTGAAGACATTTTGCTGAGTTGTAGTGGAGGCACTGACTTGGTTTTCTTCGAACTGAGCGGATGTATCTGGTCCACGATTCAGGACAGTAGACATTTCTCGCTGTCGCTTGAGAGATGCTGAACTGCTAGCTGTCGAGGCTTTTCAAATTTTTATGACCGCTTAGCTGTGCAACGAAATTTGTCTGAACGTCTGCTTCGAGGAGTCGTCCAACACTGGTCTTCCTAACGGAGTGATTAGAAACCTTCTTGTTTGTTTCATTGAGTTTGGCTGAAGCAAAGGCGTTTTTGAGGAACTTGCCAATTTCATTCTTTCCGAGGGGCCTATCCAGATACCATACTTCGACACTTGGTTTTCGTCGGTGATTCACGGCGAGATAAAAAGGAGCATCTGGATCTAACATGGCTTCGGAACGATGGTTTCGAAACACTTTGTAAAATTCAACTGGGCATCTTCACTTGTTTTTGTTGATCAGACTTCCTTTTTCACGCAAGTGGCGTTGAAAACTTCGCTGGAAACCGCTTGATGTACACGGTTCGTACTCGGTGCCATCTTGTTTACGAGCGGAGATAAAAAATTCAGACAAAGGAAGGTCGAGCTCGTTGGCAGGTATGTTTTCAATTGCACTAGACTCTTTCATTGACTCACAAAATTTCTTTCTTGCGTTTAAGTCGCTCTAAGTCTTGTATTGAGAGTTTTTGGATTTTTGCGCTTGCAAAAACTTCTCAATTTCGACTTCATCTTTGCTCGTAGCCTTCTCGGCTGGACTCAAATTTGCAACGTTTGCTCATTCTCTTTACCTGCTTCCAAGTTCAGGGCTACTGGTTCTTCCATTTAGTACTGTATTAACAGGAACAAGCCAATTTTTTCTTCTTATTTTGTTTGTAACTTTTTGAGGACAAATGTTAAATTAAATCGGTCTAGATGCCGGTCTAGATAGGAAAATCTAGACCGCCGTCAATATCAATTTTAGCCAATCAGGTTCTTGAATTTGATCGTTTCCAGTCCTTTTGAGACACGGCCATATAATAATGTGATCTAATGATTCCAGGGCCCAGTTGCTCGAAGCATGGTTAGCGCTAACCCGGGTTAAATACCATAACAACCTATAGGTTTTAATACCTATTAACCAATGATTAGCGCTAACCATGCTTCGAGCAACTCAGCCCAGGTTGTAAAGGCCTTTTAAAAGTGGGACCGCTACGCCGTCGAACTCGTACTCAGCGCGCGCTCTTTTTTTTCACTCGCTCAGCTACAAAATAACGAAAAGAAAGGAAAAGAAAAGAAAAGTAAAGACAAAAAAAGAAGAGGGAAAGATAAAGAAAGAAATGACTGTGGAGAGACTAACCAAAATATGCAAACATATACTACCCCTGACAACAAGGAAACGTGAAGTAAATGAGCATTTTCATGTTTACGTCAGGTTTAAGAAATACGGAAACTTGGATTTTTGTCCTGTGTGATCGCCGTGTGCTTTTCACGAAATGGCTGGGCACGACATGGCAAGAGATCTCGCGTCGGCTGAAAGAGACAGTTATCCGTTCATTTGGGAAATGTGGTATTGCACTGCCCATTTCTAGTAGGGGGGACAGTGAAATGGACGTACCTCGATGGTCTACCGGACTGCCGCATGAATGGAATCAGCCGACGTAGAGGAAATCGAATTCTCCTGACTCATGGGAGGATAGCTAAACTCAGTGCTTTTAGTCCATGACACACCAATACGTTTTATACTGCAGTGTATAGTGTATAGTGTATAGAATTTTCAAGTTTTTTTTCAAGTTTCAAACATTCCTGTTGTTAATACGAAATAACACCAGTTTAGTTTTCGCATTACGCCTTTAGTGAATTGATGTCAAGGACGAATGATGGCTAAAGGCTTTCCCTTGTTGAAAGTGCCTTATCATGTTCAATTTGTCAATGCACGAAGATATTAGTATTGTACATTAAAAATTTGACTATGGATTGGAAAACAAAAAAGGCATCCGGTATGTGTATTGTTTTATCGACGGAATTAAAAAAAAACCTGGTCTCGCTACTTTCTGTGGCTCCCGGCTATTTTCAGGATTTATCATGTTAGAAGCCACAAAGTTTTGACGTTACTTTCGAAACTTCACGGCAATAACAAAGTCATTATAAAGGCAAATTTTGTCCAAAGAATGGTTGGAGATCGGTTCAAACTTTTTCACATGTGTTAATTCACAGGAAGGCAGCTGACTTTAAAGGACCGTTTTAGACTTTCTTCAGTTATAATGATGTTTGCACCTCTTTTTTTTTCTTATAAAAAGACGATGCAGGGTAAAAACAAGGAGAAAGTAGTATTGCTGAACAGTGAGGAGTGAGGAGATGGGATCGAACAGGAAGTTAAGGTGGTATTTAATTAATTTTTGGCGGGGCTGAAAGTTGGAGGCGAGACACAAGAGTGCAGCTAAATACTATGATGCACTACAATATTTTAATAATGATTTTATTTTTCACAGTGATCAGAACATATCTTGTAAGCTGAGTAGCGTTTTCTTAATGATAAAACGATTAAACGGGGGTATCCCAGAAAAGAAAGGTTTAAAATCCTTTCGACATCTCTCTTGTATGTTTTTTGACAGGCAGAGTTTCAAAGAACGGCTCTTAGCTGTTTAACAAGGTTTCTCTGAATGCGCACTGGCAAAAGCTAAACAACATAACTAGTAAGGCATAACAGGCAAATTTCTAATTATTTTCGATTAGTCAGCATCTTTTCAGTTCTCTACAATTTAGGAGTTTGTACAAAAGCGGTTATACCTTTAAAAAGCCATAATTCACTTTAAGTGTTCCTTCACTTTGCAATTCACGTGAAATACGGAATAAAATAATTTAAGTAGAAATCAAACGTATCTACGGTTTCGCCTTAATTGTTCTTTTACGGGTCGACGTTAATTTGCGAATTATTGGCTAGGTTACGATGGGACCTTTGGAAAATTATTCCCTCCGTGCTGCACCTTGAGCTGAAACAGTTGCACCGCGCAAACAGTTGAGGAGTCTCTTTACAGCATCGCGGTAACTGGAATTGAAAAAGAAGCAGATGCAAGGGTTGATGGCACAATTTGAGACAGACATAAAATAGGCAATATGCCTATATATAAAGAAGCCACAAGGTAAACTGTCCCGTGCAAATAATACTAGTAAGCTGCAAATACTGACGGGTATCCAGCACGCTACAAACACTAACACTATAGCAATGGCCATCTTTAACACGTTTCTGTTCCTTTTCGCTCGTTGTTGCTCAGCGTTGGTTGATTGTTCGCCTGGAATCTTCTGTGACTTGAGCTTGATAACGATGATAGAGTAAAGTACGGTCAACATGATGGCGGGGACATAAAGACATACAACGTATCCTGGAAGAAAATAATTTCTAGGGAGTGAGGAATCTCTGAAGGCTTCATTCCACCGTAAGCTACAAGGCAGCTGTTTTTCATATTCAGTAAGTTTCCGCACCAAGAAATATGGCAAGGAGACTAATATCGCAACGATCCAGGTGCCGAGAATGAAGAATGGACACAGCTTAAAACTGATAACTGGGGAACGGAGGGGAAATACCACAGCTCCAAATCGATCCACTGCTATCAGAATTAGGCTCTGGATAGACACAGAAATGGAGACAAAAGCTAAGAAGGAAACCATTTTACACAAGGCTTGACCACTGGTAAGCCAGGAGTCCGCGTACAGATAGGTAAGCTCCCGTGGGACCAGGAATATTGGATACAGCAGGTCGGACATGGCCATGTTGAGGATGAAAAAGTTGATCGGTTTTCTCAAACTTTGCGTTTTGTATACAATTATTCCTATAAAAGAATTCCCAAGCAGCGAAACGACGAAGATCAAGCAGTAAGCAAAGGTTTGTTCAATTTTGGTTGCTGTAGGATTGAACCAAATAGAGCAGTTCGATTCATTCTCCGTTGTGTTCATGTCTGCTGACTTTCTGTTGCTTCTTTCATACTCGTCTGGTTTCTCAGGATCAAGTGTTGCAGTATTTATGCACTACTTGTGCTGTCACGCCAAAACTGAACTCACACCCAGTTTCATCTATCTCAGTAGCGATTTGGATCTGAGTCAAACGACCCAACAAATGCACTGCTTTTCATGGCCCATCTCCGAGTTGTGATCCCGGCATGTGATCTCGTGTAGTATCGATCCTTTGTGATGTCGACATCTCATGAACAGGAAGTCGCAATTGTCGGAAAAACAGGAAGTCGATGATGTCATACCACAGGGACTTTCCCAATGAGTAATCAAATTGCTATTGTTATCACGTCATACGATTGTCATACGGCAGGAATTGTAATAATAATAATAATAATAATAATAATAATAATAATAATAATAATAATAATAATAATGATTGTCTGCTTATATTTTGGTCTTTGTTGTCGCTGCTGTTTCTGCTGATGATGTGTTGTCCTTTTCCTTTCTTTTTGTTTTTGTTTGTTTGTTTGTATGTTTTTTTGTTGTTGTTTTGTTTTTCTTTTGTTAAGCTTGTCCCGTTTAGATTTCGTGCTTGGTTCAGTATATCTCTAACATACCTTCGTTTATATATACATGTAAATCTCTCTTGTACATTAATCCTAGGCTCTACAAACATTTCCTACATTTTCTAATATCCCAATAAAGTCATTTCTTTGTTTACTTAAAAGTAGGAGGTGGTCAACTAGAAAGCCTTTGCTACTTTGACCACCACACACATTTCAGTTATAATCTGTACTGTTAACTATAAAAATGAGCGAAAAAACGGAACGACGTTTCGGTGTCATCCTGGCACCATTATCAATTAAAGAATGCAACAGAAAAGATAGCTTATACATAAAGTAAAGGTGTGAAATAGAATACAATTGGCGACCTGACAAGTAACTTCGCCATCCTAAAGAAATGTCAGGGAAAGCTTGATTGTTTAATATTCGAAATGCTTTGGATCAGAAAGAAGAGACCGAGTCTAAACACCCAGTCAGACTCCATCTGTGCAAAACTATTTGTCTAACGGACAAAACTTTCATTTTATGACATCTTCTGAATGAACACCGGACAGTTACTTTTAGTCTTTATTTAATTTATTCTATTTCGCACCTTCACTTTATGTATAAATTATCTTTTCTGTTGCATTCTTTACTGATAATGGTGCCAGGATGACACCGAAACGTCGTTCCGTTTTTTCGCTCATTTTTATAGTTAACTGTATTTCTATATTTAATCTTATTAGAATCTGTACTGTAATTATTTTATCTTGTAATCATCTGTTGTAATTACACTTTTCTTTCTATGTTAATTTAAAGTAAATAGTGTGAGATAAACGAACCTTGAAACCTTGAAGCTAGAAAAAGTGACAGATGTGGAAGCCCTTATACAAGAAATGTGAAGTAATTTTTCACTTTCAACTGTAGAATTCCATCACGACGTACCCAACGAATTTCCCACTGAAGAGCTAACTCTAAAGGAGTATTAGACGAAGATAAAAAAAGTGTGATGGGTATTTTCAGACAGTTAAAAATTACCATTTGTAGAACACAGTGGTATGCGGTAAATAGATTGAAAAGGCCTTTTCAATTCAATTCAATTCAATTCAATTCAAAAGTTTCAAGTGGACAAAAAAAAATAGGGTTTTAAATGTCCCCGTGGTAATTCGTTATTGTACATATCAAGTGATTTATTTGATTTTCCAAACTAAACATTTTGATCTCTTGCTTCATACTTTGAAATTTAGACAGGGATTTTATGACGGGCAAGATCCCAACTTTACTAACCGGTAGCGTTACTGAGTTAGGTTTTTGTAAGTAGTTATCATGAAAATTTTGGTAAAATATGTACGTAAACTTCATCATAGGATAAGTGTTTTGTTGGTAAAAGTTCTTAAATTTTGGTACATTTTGGTGATTTTGATAGCCTTTCGTGATTTTCACTACTACATTGCCGCATACTATTGCCGTTTTTGTCTGTTATACTAGTGTTAGAAAGTCAAAAGGAATCATTTTTATTAGAACGCTTTTTAGTAGTTTCAGTTAAAGGTTTTTGTTTAAAGGTATTTCTCGGTTAGAGTTTGTTCTTTGTTTAAGGTCATTCAAGTTCTATTCAAGTTTGAGCCTCTAGAGACATTTCCTTAGGTTTGGAGTAGTACCGTCTTCTGAAAGGGTTTGTCGAGTTTAGGTGTGGTATTTTTAAGTAGGCATGCTTGAGGATTTAAGCTGACCTTGGATTTGATTGGCCCTGTTAAACTTGTTAGGGTTTATTTTCTAACTTTGTCCTTTTGTTATGGAGTTTACATTGGTGGTCCTCCACTTGTTATTGTCAAGCATGTAGGTATATGTTTTCGCACACTGAGTTAAGCAGTTGAGTGTGAAACTAGAGCTCCCTTGGTCAGCAAACCCAAACATGTGTACAATTATAGTATATAGAGAGGTTCGCAAATAGCATTAGGTGTCAGTTGTAAGTCTGAGCTGCGCTAAGCTGCCACTAGAAGAATAAAGATTTGTTCAAAGAAGACTCCCAGTTCCTCCGTTGCAGTTGCAAGCGGGTTGCTATTCTACATATTTGGTGGAGAACTTTACCTTGTTGTTGGATACTCTGTGAGTGGGACAATGTTCTTTTAGTTTTGTGCACCAAGCCATTGCAAGCTTGATTTGTTTAGTTTTTTGCCAGTTATGCAGTTCGTTTTGTTAGAAGTATGTTACGAAGGTTCAACAACCGCGATGATGGTCCCGTCGCAGACCGACTCAACAAAACCGATGCAGGTCCCGTCGCTACCCCAAAGCTCCTTCTCCTCATTCAAGATGGTGAACACTTCGACGGGTGTACTTCTTACGGAGGGTTTCTAAACAAATCGTACTTTGGTCACGATTGTAAGCGAGGATATGATCACGAGGACATACAGCATCACCGATGCAACACGAATTCATGCCCAAGTTGTTTGGATCGTGCCTGTCAAAAATTTTCAGATGCCGCTCAGGCTGCCAACGGTGCTCACGACACACCCAACGTCGAATGTCAAATTTGTCATCTCAAGTTCTTCGGTCAACAATGTCTGGTGCACCACTCCAAAAAAGGTACGATCAATACCAAGAGTGTTTGCGACTACAACAAATACTGTCCCTCGTGCTGCAAAAACTACCTCGTGGAATACAAAAGAAATGGAAAACCCAAAGACCCGCGTCACAAATGTGGGTGGGCCGAGTGCAGAAACTGTGAAAAACACGTTGAAATTTCCAAACAACTCTGCTTCATTCAACCCGTCGATGAAGACGATGATCAACCCAAGACAAAAAAAGCAACACCCGAAGATGTTTTAGGGCGTGTCGTCGTTGGAGAGGAAAATGAAATGGTTGTAGTGGAAAGAAGACCACCCTTGCTAGTCTATGCCGAACATGAAGCCATCACCGACGAACACAACATATTAATTGGCTACGAAACGTCAGAATCCAACTAATGCCATCTTCTTTACGGGGAAAACTGTACCGACGCCTTCATCGAATCACTTGAAGAATTAGCTGTAGAAGTCGATGGTGCTGACAGAAAAGTAGTTTGTCCTCTTCCACAATCTAAAAGGTTACGATGGAATGTTTCTCTTGCAACACTGTTACGAAAACCACAGAGAAGTAACAAACAACGTGTCAATCGGTGCCAAAGTGTTGTCGTTTCGTTCCGATCAAATCACCTTCAAGGATTCCCTCTGCTTCCTTCCCTTGCCACTCTCAGCCTTTCCAGTCAAGTTTGGTCTCACCGAACTTCACAAAGGCTACTTTCCTCATCTCTTCAACACAGCCGAAAACCAAGCATACAAAGGAACGATACCGGACATTCAATTCTATGACCCAGACGGAATGTCTCCTAAAAAGCGTGACGATTTTCTACAATGGCATGCCAACAAAGACGCCACCAATTATCGCTTCAATCTCGTCGACGAAATGAAAGCCTATTGCGAATCCGATGTTAAACTCCTCAAAGCCGGATGCCGCTCCTTCATCGATCAACTCAAACGAGAAGCCGACTTCGATCCTCTTGAAAAATGCATCACCATCGCCTCCGCTTGTCATTGCTACTGGCGTCAAAAGTGTCTAGAGCCTCGCACGATTGCTATTGAACCGCCTCAAGGTTGGCTTAGCGCTCAAACCAATCAATCATTCCAACCAAGACAATGGTTAACGTGGAAAAAACCAACAATTGAGTCAACCGGGTGTTGCCGCCGCAGACAGAATCAGATACGTCTTCAATGGGGGTGAAGTCCGCATTGCTGGTTACCTCGTAGATGGGTAAGACAGCACAACAAATACCGTCTAAGAGTTCAATGGGTGTTTATTCCACGATTGTCTACGCTGTTATCCGGACAAAAGGCACATATGCACCAAGAGGCGACCAGAATTATCCCTCCAAGACTCATACATCGCTACTCGTTGCAAAGCCAAAAAGATACGAGCCGAAGGACATCACCTCGTCACCGTCTGGTAATGTGACTGGAAACGTGAGTGCAAGAACAACCAAACTCTAAAGGATTTTCTAGCCTCCAAACATTTTGTCTCACCCCTTCAACTGCGCGACGCCTTTTTCGGGGGGAGAACCAACGCCGTTCAACTCCACCACCACGTTGACGAAAATGAAAAAATACACTATCAACACGTCACTTCCCTTTACCCGTGGGTTAACAAGTACAAAGTCTATCCTACCGGTCATCCAGACATCATCACCGTTGGGTTAGAAAATGTCGACATCAATCAATTCTTCGGATTGGCCAAAATCACCATTCTACTTCCCCACGGGTTGTTTCATCCTTACTACCTTTTCGTCATGGTGGAAAACTCACTTTCCCCCTATGTCGTACGTGTGTAGAAACAGAAACGGCCAAAACCATGGCGGAGCGAAGTCACATCTGCAAACACAGTGTAGAAGAAAGGCAACTCGTCGGTACGTGGTGTACTCCCGAATTACAGGAAGCGGTGACTTCAGGTTATGTCATACGTCAAATTTACGAAGTCTGGCATTTTCCCCCATCCAAACAAAAAGAAGGGTTATTCAAGCAATACGTCAACACCTGGCTGAAAATCAAGATAGGAGCCAGCGGTTATCCAAGTTGACACACCCGCCAAAAAAGCAGAATACGTGGCCAATTACTTTGAAGGCGAAGGCATCCAGCTCGACCCAGAGAACGTCGTCAAAAACCCAGGAAAAAAAGCCACTGCCAAACTCATGCTGAACTCCTTCTGGGGAAAAGTCGGCGAAAATCTCAACAAATCCTCCACAATCGCTGTAAGCAGGCCTGGAGAACTTTACCAGGTGGTCCTCGATCCGCTACGTGACATCACTTCCGTATGCATCGGCAACGAAGAACGGCTCGAAATAGTCTACAATTTCCCCAATGACGAGTGTGTGGAAAACGGCAAAACCAACATCTTTATCGCCGCGCCACGCCACGCACGACTAAAACTGTATTCATACCTCAAAACCCTCCAACATTAAGTTCTCTACTTTGACGCCGATTCAGTGATTTACCGACAGCGTCCTGGTGAACCCAAACTCGCCACTGGTGACTACTTGGGAGAATTAACCAATGAGTTGACTGAGGGTGATCACATTGTTGACTTCACGTCAGGCGGTCCCAAAAACCACGGCTACCAAACTTCCCAGGGAAAAATAGAATGCAAAGTGCGTGGGTTCACTCTCAGCAACGTGCGTGGCGCCAGTCAACTCAATTACCCCATCTTAAAACAAAATGTCATCAACGAAATTACTTCGCCCCAAACACAAAGACGACAAGTGAATGTGGTCAACCCCTACTTCTTCACGCGTCACCCAGCCACTAAAGAATTACGTGTCATTCCTAGAACCAAACAATACGGTCTCGTATTCGATAAACGTGTTGTCAACCCCACCACCTTTTGTTACGTATCCTTACGGATATGCAGATCGTAACATTCGTGACATGGAAAACATTGTAGAATACATGGAAGTCGAAAGTCCAGAATGCATTTGCGACCTCTTCTAAGGGGGAAGAATGTTCTATTCACACTTGAAACTAAAAATGGTACAAAGACTACATCTAACATGTGTAAAACAAAACATTGCGTGATTTTTGTTATTAAAACTATTTGAAACATGTCAATTATGTTGTTGTGTTACTTTTAAAAAGGAACAACGCCATCGAAAGTCGCCATGACACATTCCAAAAAATACCGTAATATGATTGGTCGAGAGACGAAATACTCAATTCTGATTGGTTCTTACCTATATTCACGCCCTTTACTACTCATGTGGGTAGAACATCACTTGTTCAACATGTGATCGATACTAGGGATGCTATGCCAATTAAAGAAAGGCCTTACCGTACTAGTCCTGAGGGTAAGCAAGAGATCGATCGCCAAGTAGGAGAAATGCTTCAGAAAGGAATTATTCAGGAATCAGTTTCACCTTGGAGTTCACCCGTAGTCTTAGTTAAGAACAAAGATGGTCATGTTCGTTTTGCACACTTTTAGCAGGTTTTGCATTGATTTTCGCAAGGCTAATCAAATTACGAAAAAGGATAGTTTTTCCATGCCTTTTGTTTCTGATACTTTAGATGCTTTGTGTGGCACTCAGTTTTTTACGACTTTGGACTGAAAGTCAGGCTATTGGCAAATTGATCTCCATCCCTCTGCATGTGAAAAGACTGCGTTTGTTACTCATAATTGTCTTTACGAGTTTTTAGTTATGCCTTTTGGTCTTACTAATTCTGGTGCTAGTTTTCAGCGACTTATGGGTCATGTTCTTAGGGGGTTTAGAATATCGCTTTTGATATATATTGATGACATAATTATTTTCTCTAAATCAGTCGAGGACCACTCGGCTCATCTTGGAGAAGTGTTTACAAGGTTGAGTGAAGCAAATGTCAAGTTGAATCCGAAAAAGTGTAGTTTTGTTAAACAGAAAGTAGAGTATCTTGGTGTGACTCCTGAGGGTATTAGTCCCGACCCCAGTAAGATTCGTGTAGTACAGAATTATCCCGCCCCAACTAATTAGAATGGGAGATAAGTTTTGTTGGACTGAGTCGTGCGCGGACGCTTTTAACAAGTTGAAGCGTGCCTTAGTTTCTGCTCCTATTTTGGTATATCCTGATTTTAAGGAACAATTTTTAGTCTATGTTGACGCAAGTTCTTCGGGAATAGGTTTCACACTTGCGCAGAATAAGAATGGTAGAGAGGTTGTTATCCAATATAATGGCCGCGGTCTCAATTGTGCAGAGCGGAACTACTCCACCACCGAAAGAGAGGCCCTGGCACTAGTGGAGGCAATTAAGAAATTTCAACCATATTTGTGCAACCGTAAGTTTACAGTTTTTTCTGATCATAGTTCTCTTCGTTGGCTAATGAACGTTAAGGATGCAACAGGTCGTTTGGCTAGGTGGGCGTTGCTTCTTCAGCAGTATGATTTTGATACCATTCGCCGTCCTGGAAGAGAGAATGCCAACGCTGATAGTTTATCTAGGAGTCCTTACGAGGATACTGAGTTAAGCGCTCTTGAGTGAGAAGATCCACAGGTGTCTACAATTCTTGAGAAGTAGAGAAAGTAGAGACCCTGAGTTAAGTGAAATGATAGATTTCTTGGCGAATGATGTTTTGCCTGTTAGTGATAAGAGAGCAAGGAAAGTTTTTCTGACAAGTGATAGTTTTTATCTAGGCCAGGATGGTTTGATTTACCGTTTAGATCGCAATCAGAAGCGTAGTGTTCGTGATTCCTTTTCTCAGCTCGCTGTACCACAGTCAATAAAGTACGAGATTTTGTCTAATGTTCATGATCATGTAGCTAGTGCTCATTTTGGTATACACAAAACGTTCCACAAGCTTAAGCAGAGGTATTGGTGGCAGGGCAAGTTCTGTGAGCTTCCACCACCGTTGACAGCCTCAACCTCACCAGTCCGTCACCACGAAATCTGCGAACATTGTTCCAAGCCAGTAAGGAAAATCCTCGTCAAAAGACAGCCAAAGGAAGTTCTCAAAAGGTGTAACGTTCTCCGTCAAAGAGCCTTGAAAAGAAACTGTCGGAGAACCTGAGTTGAACTTTAATGAACTGTTTACGATGTCAGTCTATATAATAACCTTAACTCTAGTTAACTTTTCCAGAATGCTAGATGAGATCGGAGCTATTAGTCTAGCCTCAGTTAGCGGTCTTTTTGCGTCATTTAGGCCTCAGAATGATAGTTGTCTCCCAAAGCAGACACCACTTGTTTTTCGTAGAGGATACCCTTTTTCGTGGCAGTTTTTGGATTTGTTTTTGGGTCTATTTTCTGGTTTTGGTCGAAATTTGCTTTGGCAGGTCGATAATGTTGTTGAATTTATTCAAATTTGTCATTATTTTATGGTGGGCGAACGATTTCTTCACGACATTTTTCGTGCTACCTTCCCGCCGGATTATTGTTACTCGTTTAAAGAAAATCAGTTTTGTGAGGTGTTGCTTGCCGTGAAGTCATCCAGTTACGTTAATCTGGCGCGGAACCTTATGTCTTTCGCGTCAATCCAATACGAAGACATTTTTGTGTTTGAAGATTTGGTGTCAGCAGCCAGTGTGGCTGCTTTTCGGTATTCGGTGGACTGTCGTTTTAGTGAGTTGGACTAAAGTTCATTGTTGGAGTTTATTTTATTTTTATTATTATTTTTATTGTTGGTATTTCGTTAACGTTGCAGGAAGTATGGATCGCGTTAACCACATTGCGAAGTGGATACGTGTTTTCTGTTTCGTGGAGAAGAGTTCAGTGGTATATCATTGGACAGCGTTTTGGTGCAATCATTTGGTGTGTTTGTCATGTTTTAGAAGCAGAGTTGAGAAGCTTAAGAGGATGTTTGAATGTCCGTGTGGGGCTCAGTTCCCCGAGAGTGCATATGACTACATGGTGACTTTTACGTCTTCTGCTCGCGAAGAGGCGGAACGGATGTCTCGTTGAACATGTACATTCGCCGGTTGTGTCTTGTGGCTTTGTCACCACATCATTTTGTTTAGAGGCGTAAATAACTTTAAAGGCGTAAATAACTGTAAAGCGATCTATATAATGGTTTTTAACGTGTCATGTTAACCTCGTTGTCCTATTTAAGTTTTTGAGTCATACAGCATCGGGGACGATGCCGAATTTAACAAGGGGAGTATGTTAGAAAGTCAAAAGGAATCATTTTTATCAGAACGCTTTTTAGTAGTTTCAATTAATGGTTTTACGTTTAAAGGTACTTCTCCGTTAGAGTTTGTTCTTTGTTTAAGGTCATTCAAGTTTTATTCAAGTTTGAGCCTGTAGAGGCATTTCCTTAGTTTTTGAGTAGTCCTGTCTTCTGAAAGGGTTTGTCGAGTTTTGGTGTGGTATTTTTAAGTAGGCATGCTTGAGGATTTAAGCTGACCTTGGATTTTATTGGCCCTGTGATTCTTGTTTGGGTTCATTGTCTAACTTTGTACTTTTGTTATGGAATTTACATTGGTGGTCCTCTACTTGATATTGTCAAGCATGTAGGTATGTTTGCGCACATTGAGTTAAGCAGTTGAGTGTGAAGCTAGAGCTCTCTTGGTCAACAAACCCAAACATGTCTACAATTATAGTATATAGAGAGGTTCGCAAATAACATTAGGTGTCCGCTGTAAGTCAGAGCTGTGCTAAGGAATAAAGATTTTCTTCAAAGAAGACTCCCGGTTCCTCCGTTGCAGTAGCAAGCGGGGTGCTATTCTACAATAGTTTTGATCGATATTTTCCAGATATTATTTGAAATTTTCCTGTTGTTCAAAGATTAGAGTTAGCCACTGTGCTTTGGACAGGTTTGCTTTCTTCCTTTAACCTTGGCTTGGGCCTCCTCCGCAGGTTGAAATCAAGGCAAAACACTTAAGGATTTTACCAGCCTGATTGGTTTCCCTTTCTATTTATTTTCTTAGAACAGTTGTGTTGTTCGTTCCTGCTAGTGTGTTTTGTCATCTAAGTTAGTTCGGCTTAACCATATCTGCATTAGAGCAAGGTTTGGCTGTGCTCGCCAGTGAGTCAAATGGTAGACGTTGAGCATGACGGTAAAGATTGATAGAGAGCATGCGTAAGATCAGTGTGCGGTGGCACGATTTGTGAGGAGCGTAATTTTCGTCCCTTTTACTCCAATTTTAGGACAATTTATACCGCCTTGACATAGTCATTCAATGTTTAAACACTTGCTGAACTATTAAATGCAGAAGTTAGGAGGAAAACATAAATGAGGAGCTCGAGGATCAGTGGAAGAAGAACTATCGACATATAAAAGAGCCAACATGGCGGAGGAAGAACCTAAAGAGGCCGCGGAGTTAGTGGAAGCGATAACTGAAGCAGTGAACGTCGAAGGTGAGCCCAGCAATGCAAAACTAAGGAAGATGTTGGTATATATTCAAATCAATATTGCAACTATAATGCAATATTACAAGACCACTTGTCACCTCTTAAGTTTAATTTATCTAGTAAGTGTTTCATTGGTCCTGTTCGACAAACCAACCTTGCTTTAATAACGTGTCCAGACTCTAAGCAGGTAGTTTCGATTGAATCCCTAGATTAGTGTTTTAGTAGCGAGATAGGCTTTCTTTGTCCAAGGAATGTACTAAAGACAATTTCGAGCTTGCAATGGTTGGGTTTCTCTAGGAATCCAGAATTGAAACTATCCTTCTCAAGAAATCATCAGTTTACACTGTGACCATCTGCAGCCGTTGATCCTTCTTGGCGGAAGAAGATTTCTTTCTAATACGTATGGCTCTGTACCAACTACTGAAGGTCACTTAGACATTTCACCTTTGGCCGTTTATTCTTTTCCATGTAATGCCAGCTTTGTTGGCATGAAGACGACTTTGGCCTCCTGACCTGAGAGCCTCAGTATCTCCTTATGGTTTTTCAGCTTCTTCAATAACCTATGTCCACTCGGATCCAGCTTCTGACGATGTCTCGCCTCTACAATTGCACCTTCGTTGACTATCAATAGGACTGCTGTTAATGATCTTGATGAGTTATACCAGTTCTACGACAGTCAACTTAGTTCTTCTTTAGAACAGGCTGCATGAAACTATGTTTGATCAGACAAAGGTTAAATCGGAGACAACTATAACGGAATACGTTGCGTTTGTCGCCTGTGCTTTATCCATTATTGATTTGGTAATGTTTTCCGTTGCCTGCAAGTGTATCCTCAGGGCTGTAAATCGTCTCTTTGGAGAATTGCCCAAGCAACCCTTACCTGGTCCATCCTGTTCTACCAAGGTTTGCAAGCAGTTTTCCAAACCTGTCAGGAGACGCCAGTCAAAGGACCAACGACAAGTTCCAGACCAAGTTAAAGATTTGCAGACTACAAAGCAGTGAACTTTGTTTGAACTTTGCTGAACTTTGTTTATTCTTGTAAAGCCGTAATGTTTTACGTAATTAATTTAGCACCAAGTCGTTTTTGTAGGCAGCTTGATGCGTCCGTTAGTAGTTTATTTGCTTCTTTTAAGTATGCGTTACATGATCTCTCTTCAAAGCAAGGTCCACATGTTTTTCATGTTAACCAATGTTTTTCCTGGCAGTCTCTTGATCTGTTTCTTGGATTATTTTCACCACCAGGAAGACCATTGAATTTGGGAAGTCGATAATGTGGTTGAATTCGTTCACTTTGTGCTTTCTTTATGGTCAGTGGAATTTTACTTAGTAACCAGTTTCGAGCTACAATAACTGTGAACTTTTGTCGTTCATTTTGAGATAATCAGTTGTGTGCAGTTTTCTTTGATTTGAAGAGGGCTGGTTATTTATGTCTGGCACATGATGTTATAACTTTTGCTTCCAATTACTATGAAGATATTTTTAGTTTTGATGATTTGGTGTCTGCCCCAATCACAGCACAATTTCTGCGGTGTGTGGAGAAGCTTTTACATTTACATTTACATATATTAGGTAGGTAAAATAGTTAAGATATCACACCAACCATTTAGTGTCTTTGCATGACGTATCGGCTGAAGATGATTGATTATCTGGTCTTTGTTGCCTTTTATTTGTTATGTTTATGCAGCTTTTTTATGGATTTCTCAAACATCGTAACTAAGGTTCCCCATTTTGACCAGACAGTGGTTTTTCTTCCAGCTTCAGCCGAGGATCCACCATCTCTGGTACAAGTTCAAGTTATTATTTGGCTACGTATTTCCAGTTACCATGTCCTCAGTTACGGTGCTGTTCAGCTTGAGAAGAATATCATTCTCCGCATACGATATGCTTATCGCAGAGCCTTTTGTCTGAAGAGTCGCATCTAATTATGTCAGTTGATTTACTTGATGGCTCGCTCCCTGTTTCTTGGTATAACATGGAACATTTCAAGGTTCTACAACTATATGACTTCTTCCCTCTCAAACAGTGGTAACAGCTTAAGGCCAGTTTACGCTATAAGTATGCTTTGGTTTGTGACGAGTTTAACCTTTTTTCCTTTAGTTTTCGTTTATGTATGTCTAATTTCTACGCTTTAGCGGCATTTTGTTCTGATTAGTTAGCTTTTTATAATCCGTTGTCGTACATGTCGAGTGTTTTGCTTTATTTGATTTTCCGAAATAAAAATTTTGATCTCTTGCTTCATCCTTTAAAATTTGGACAGGGTATTTTTATGATGGGCAACATCTGAACTTTACTTACCGGTATAGCGTTACTGAGTTAGGTTTTCGTTAGTAGTTTCTTAAATATTGGTAATTTAGATCATTTTGATGGCCTTTTGGTCCTTTTGTAATTTTCACTTCTACATTGCTACGTACTTTTGCTGTTTTTGTCTGTTATACTAGCTTGATGCATCGGAGACGATGTATAAATTAACAAGGGGGCATGTTGTGAAGCTAATGTAAGGGTGTGTTTTCTGGATATTTTCCAGATTATTTGACATTTTCCTGTTGTTTAAAGATTAGAGTTAACAGTTGTGCTGTGGACAGGTTTGCCTACCTCCTTTAATCTTGGTTTGTGCCTCCTCGAAGGCTGAAATCAAGGCAAACACTTTCAAAAGCATTTTATCAGCCTGATTTGTTTCCCTTTCTATCTATTTTCTTAGAACAGTTGTGTTGTTCTTTCCTGTTGGAGTATTTTGGCAAACCAATTCTTCTCTCTGGTTGGGACCATCTGGCCTTGGTTGAATTACAGTCGTAAACATGTTTACAGTACACTTTAAAGCAAGGCGTGATTTGAGTGATACTTGTAGGGTACATGTAGAATTGAGTAGAATTGTCGTCAAGAACAAAGAAGAACTACAAAGATTCCTGGTGCCTCTCTGCTGAGTCAAGCGAGTGTCTTACAAAAGTAAGGCGTGATTTGAGTGATACTCGTAGAAAAGATGTAGAATAGTGAAGAATTGTTGTAGAGTTGATGTGGTGAAGAACCTGTAGTTTCTTAAAGAATAAAGAAGATCTGCAAAGATTCCAGGTGCCTCTCGATCTGCTAAGAGAGTGTTCTATACTCGTTACCTTTCCATTGCGCCAAACAGGAGCATAATATTTGGAGGAGAATATAACGACGGCAGTGTTCATTGTGCAGACATCATTCCAACCGTACAATACGCTTGTCGCACAGCCTGTTGCTTGAGGAATCACGTGTCATTATGTTACGTCATTTACTTCATGGCTCACTCACTTTCTCTTGGCATAACATGGAGCCGGTAGTTTTCACAGATATTTTCCAGATCATTTGACATTTTCCTGTTGTTCCAAGATTAGAGTTAACAGTTATGCTGTGGAAATACAAGTTTGCCTTCTTCCTTTATTTTACCCTTGGTTGGGGCCTTCTTGAAGGTTGAAGTCATGACAAACACTTGAATATTTTATTAAACTGATTGATTGCCCTTTTATTCATTTTCTAAGAACAGTTGTGTTGTTACTCCCTGTTGGTGTATTTTGGCAAAACCCACATTTTATCTTTGGTAAGTCAAAGAACCATCTGGCCTTGGTTGAATTACAACCGTAAACATGTCTACACACTATCAAGAAGGCGTTATTTGAGAGATATTGTACAATAGAACTAAGTTCAGGAAGAATAAAGAAGTCTAACGAAGATTGTTTGGCCTTTGTGTCAGTCACTTTCAGCTGCCAGTGTGGCTGGTTTTCTGCGTTCGGTGGACTGTAGTTTTAGCGAGTTGGACTACAGTTCATTCTTGGAGTTAATTTTGCTTTTATTATTGTTGATGTTTCGTTCATTTTTCAGGAAATATGGATCGCATTCACGCTATTGCTAAGCGGGTATGTGTTTTTTGTTATGAGGAGAAGTGTTCTGTGGTGTACAATTGGATAGTCTTCCGTTGTGATCATTTGGTATGTCTGTCCTGTTTTCGACGTAAACCAAGGAGCTGAAGCAAATGTTCCAGTGTCCATGTGCGACTCACTTCCCTGAAAGTGCTTATGATTACATAATCAATTTCACGTCATCAATTGGGGAAGAGGCGGAACGGATGTCTTGTACGCGTTGAACATTCGCCTATAGTATCATTTTCAACGCTGCTGTAAGGCGATATATATATAATGTATTTGTAGTGTCATATCAATTTCGTTGCCATTAGTTAGTTTTAATTCTTCTCGTCACCAAATACTTCATAGCTGGCGGCTTAGCCTTTGTAATTAACATTTTGTTTACAACTTTCAGTTTTGCAAATTTGGGTAGATTTCAGTTGCTATAACGTTGTTTGGTTAAGTGTACTCTTGATCACCACTCGTTGGTCTATTTTTTTCTATTTTACTTTTGTCAGTTTATTGAGTCATAAAGCATCGAGGATGATGCCGCACTTAACAAGGGGAGTATGTTTGGAAGTTGAAAAGGAATCATTTTTATTAGAACGTTTTTTCTTGTCCCAATTAAGGGTTTACGCTTAAAGGTGTTTCTCGTTTACAGTTTGTTCTTGGTTTAAGGTCATTCAAGTTTTACCACCTTGAGTTAGCCTGCATGCAGAGACATTTCCTTTGTTTTTCGAGTAGTACTGTCTACTGAAAGGATATGCCGAATTTAGGTGTGGTATTTTAAAGTAGGCATGCTTGAGAATTAAAGCAGACCTTGGATTTTACCGGTCCTGAGATTCATGTTTATTGTCTAACTTTCTACTTTTGTTATGGAGTTTTCATTGGTGGTCCTCCGCTTGTTATTGTTGAGCATGTAGGTATGTTTTCGCACATTGAACTAATCAGTTGAGTGTGAAGCTAGAGCTCCCTCGGTGAGCAAACCCAATCATCTGTACAATTATAGTTTATAGTGAGGTCCGCAAATAACGTTAGATTTGATATGAGAGATAGAGCTGTGCTGAGCTGCCGCTAGAAGAATAAAAGATAAGAGACAAATAAGACTCCTGGTACCTCTACCACAATTGCAAGCGAGTTGCTACCTAACAGTAGCTTTCTAAGCATCCAACATACTTGGTGGAGGATGTATCCGTTGCAGCTGAACATTCTGTGAGTGGAAGAATGTTCTCTTACGTTTAAGCATCTAGCCATTGCAAGCTCGGTTTGTTTAGTTTCCTGTAAGCTACGCAGGTCATTTCGTGAGCGGTATGTTACGAAGCCAGTTTTCTTGCCTAGTGTATTAGTTGTGTTTCTTAGTTTCCTGAGTTTCGTTTGGTTTTTGCATTCACATTCGTTTTCAAACGAGAGATCTGGCTCTGTAAGGCGTTTCTCATTTTCAACCTGATTACTACACAGAGACCGCACGCCGTGGCTGCACAACAGGTATAGGGTCTAGTCTTACGAAAATTCTCGCGACTCTGAAAATTTACTTCCATGGCCTGATCCTCTTCCTCCTCCTCAGTCTTCAAGGTATCGTACGCTGTTTAGAACATTCAGAAGATCGACGAATACGGCGCAGACACAGGCGCAACAGCACTTTTTGTTCCAGAAAGTGCAATCCTCACCCGCTAGTAAAGGTTCAGAGTTTTCTTATTGTCCGGGCGATTACAGTTCGGAGAACGAGGATTGTGAATACGAAAACATTCATGGTTCACAGTTAGTCTTGTCTTCTTCTGGAAGTATGGATCGCGTTCACGCTATTGCAAAGTGGATATGCATGTGTTTTCTGTTTTGAGGAGAAGAACTCAGTGGTGTATGATTGGACAGTCTTTCGTTGCAATCATTTGGTGTGCCTGTCCTGCTTTAGAAGTAGAGCCGAAGAGCTCAAGAGAATGTTCGAATGTCCGTATGGGCCTCAGTTCCCAGAGAGTGCGTACGATTATATGGTAACTTTTACTTCTTCTGCTCGAAAAGAGGCGGAACGGATGTCTCGTTGAGCATTTGCTGGTAGTATCTTTATCATTGGAAACAGTGACTTTGGTCACCACATTATTTTGTTTAAAGTCGTAAATAACTTTTGATTTAGTCAAATTCGTCACTAAGTGTGACGGGGGAAAAGAAACAGAACTTTCGCAGTTCCTTGCAAACTAAGCCCCAACTATTGCACACACAAAGACCAGACCAGCACACCGGGAACTCCAGCACTACTTAAGGCGTAAATAACTGTAAAGCGATCTAGATAATGGATTTTAACGTGTCATGTCAATCTCGTTGGCCTATTTTAGTTTTTGAGTCATACAGCATCGGGGACGATGACGAATTTAACAAGGGGAGTATGTTAGAAAGTCAAAAAGGAATCATTTTTATTAGAACGTATTTTTAGTGGTCTCAATTAAGGGTTTACGTTTAAGGGTATTTCTCGGTTTTCACTTGTTTTTGTCAAGCATGTAGGTATGTTTTCGCACATTGAGTTAAGCAGTTGAGGGTGAAACTAGAGCTCCCTTGGTCAGCCAACCCAAACATGTCTACAATTATAGTACATAGTGAGGTTCGCAAATAATGTTAGATATCAGTTGAGAGTTAGAGCTGTGCTAAGCTGCTACCAGAAGAATAAAGAATTGTTCAAAGAAGACTCCTGGTTCCTCTCCTGCAGTTGCAAGCGACCCAAGTGACCCAATTGTGTGATGCTGTGAGGGGAAAGACTACACGTTCGCACTAGGCCTGAAAATTAGTTGTTAATTTTCCAGTTTTCAGAGGAGACGAGAGCGAGGATATTTATGACTTTGTTGATAACTATTAGCGTTCCCGCTGGGTAAAGTGGCGAAGAAAAGTTAGCTTTGGGGCTTCCTCAGGGAGTCGCTTTTTGATATCGCCAGATTTCCCTTTAAAGAAATTCAGAGTCCTGGTACCTTTATGCTAAGGCCAAGCAAGTGCACAACAACTGAAAGGTCAACGAGTTTAGTTGCTCTTGTTTGAAGCGCCCAGTAAGAAAAGCTTGTAGCTGGACATCACCCTTGTTTAATAAGTGTTAGAAAGTCAAAAGGAATCATATTTATTAGAACGCTTTTTGGTAGTTTCAATTAATGGGTTTACTATTAAATATATTTCTCGGTTAGGGTTTGTTCTTTGTTTAAGGTCATTCAAGTTTTATTCAAGTTTGGGCCTGTAGAGGCATTTCCTTAGTTTTTGAGTAGTCCTGTCTTCTGAAAGGGTTTGTCGAGTTTTGGTGAGGTATTTTTAAATAGGCATGCTTGAGGATTTAAGCTGACCTTGGATTTGATTGGCCCTGTTAAACTTGTTTGGGTTTATTGTCTAACTTTGTACTTTTGTTATGGAGTTTACATTGGTGGTCCTCTACTTGTTATTGTCAAGCATGTAGGTATGTTTGCACACATTGAGTTAAGCAGTTGAGTGTGAAACTAGAGCCCTCTTGGTCAGCAAACCCAAACATGTCTACAATTATAGTATATACTATAGAGGGGTTCGCAAATAACGTTAAGTGTCAGTTGTAAGTCAGAGCTGTGCTAAGGAATAAAGATTTGCTTCAAAGAAGACTCCCGGTTCTTCTATTGCAGTTGCAAGCGAATTGCTATTCTATATAAGGTATGTTTAAAAAAAATTGGCACTAATTGTTTGTTGTGGTCATACTCTGAAGAACACATTTTCAATACTTTAAGATCGTAAAGAGGGACAAACACGTGGTTAATCAGGCAAGATCGATGCAATAAAACTTACAAAGTACTTGAGAGTAGATAGGAAAACAAGAAAGTAGGAAAGAAAAAAGAAACATTATGTTGTAAAACCAAAGGCAAAATGTGAAAACAGCTGTTAAGTTCATCAGAAACTGGCTTGCACTTTTACAGCTCAATGGAGCTTGGCAATGCAGTCTTGAATCAGGGAAACCACATGGTAAAAGGATGAATGGCAGGAACAATGAAGACATTAATTAAGTACTTTGTAAGTGTTTATGTTTTGTTGGTAGTAAATGGGGAGAAAAATGCTGCATCCATCCACCTCTTTCCACCCTGTTACCGTTCTGCCTCAGTCATGCAGTGCTAAACCAACCAAGCATCATCATCAGGAAGGTTGTCCACCACAAGCAACAAATTATTGAAGGAATTTGCGACATGCGTTTTGATGAAAAAAATACCTATTGCGTTTTTACATGACCAATTATATTTACAGTTAATAAATGTCTAGGTCGATTGTTTTTAGGGTCATCCTTTTTTATGTTGGAAACCCACGTAGATAATTTCTTTCTTCGTAGAGTTATTCCATTAAACACTTTCTGTTATTTTTGGTGATTACAGTGGCCTGCACACAGTAACCGGCATAAGTACTGGCATAAAGCCAGTCACCACCCCATCTATTTTTTAGTTTGGCTGAAGACGATTAATTATTTGCCTTTTGTTTCTTTTATTTGTTATGTTCATGCAGCCGTTATCATGGATTTCTCAAACATTGTGACTGAGGTTCCTGTTTTTCACCAGCCAGTAGCTTTTCCTCCAGGTTCAGCCGAGGATACACCATTTCTTGTTCAAATTCATGGCGGAAAGTGGAGCCGTCAAACTAAGAAACCAGTTTCATTTCTTGTTTCCTGTTTACTAGGAAAGAGGCTTGGGCCATGGCCGAGCAAAGTGCGGTCGGGGAAGTCGTAGCTGAAAGGCCCCCTTCGCTGTCGCCTTCCCCTCCTCAACCTTAAAAAAATCGCTTTTAAAGTCGTTTAAAAAGTTACTTACTCCGTCGCAGGCGGCTGTGCTGACACCTTTAGATTTCTCACAAGATACAATTCCTACTGCAAGTGAAGCCTCTGAAGATTCCTTTTGTTCCGGAGAACATAACGTTCAAACAGTGGAAAACAATCAGGATAACTTTGACGGTAGCGTTGAACTTAGTGTACTAAGTAGTGAAGGAATTTACGACAACGTTGAAGACGGTCTTAAAAATTTTGAAAGTAGTCCTGTGTTAGACGCGTTGAACTTTGATAGTTCTGATAATTCTTCTTCTGACATATTTGACCAGATGGACGAGCAAGTTGCTCAGTCAGCAGAAGTGTTAGATAGAACGCACAATATGATGTTTGTCCAAGGCCATGGAGGGCTATGGCATTATAGTACGGAAAAAGCAGCCACATTCTCAATAAGCATCAGCGGGTTAATCTTCAGGATTTTCTAATTGGCAAGCTGTTGTAAGGCAAATGAAAGGGTGTATTTTAAAGTGTAATTTTTGGATTGAGTTGTTATTTCTTTTTTGGTAGTTTTTGCAATATTTTCTAGATCATTTGATATTTTCCTGCTGTTCCAAGATTAGAGTTAACAATTATGCTATTGACAAGTTTGCCAACTTCCTTTACCTTTGACTAGGGAGGGCCTTCTCGGAGGTTGACATCATGGCAATTACTCCAACATTTTATCAATATGATTGTCCTCTCATCTATTTCCTATGAACAGTTCTGCTTTACTCCCTGTCGGTATACTTTTGCAAAACCCACTTCTTATCTTTGGAAGGAGACATCTCGCCTCGGTTGGAATAAGGCCGTAAACATGTTTACAGCACAAGTTTATGAAGCAAGGCGTGTGTTGTCAGTGAGACGGTGGTGGAGAGAACTAGCTGCTTGATGAATAAAGAACCAACCTGTGTAGCAGAGTACTGGCGCCTCTTCGTAGTCAGCCAAGCGGGTGCTTTCAACACAGCCGATTAAGATGGTGTTGCGGTTGTTAGCTGTATCATAGTAATGTCCCACTTTTATGGTGGGGCCCCTTTATTTTTAACCTGAAGAGCTTTGCCTTCCTTGTCATCCCACCTCGATAGAAACTTTGAGCAACCTTTAATATGTTTTGCACAAGCCAGAATTAAAAACCAGTTCGTATGTGGATATTGGCTAGAAACAGGACCGGTTTAGTTCAGTTCAGTTTCATTTTTCAGACACAGTCTGAAATCAAGAAGAAGCAAAAGCTATCAACAATAGCCATAACAGGCGAATGACTAATTCCATTCAGAACGACGTAAAACTAAAAACTGAGAAAAAATAACGAGAGAGCTTGCAAAAACAGCTTTAGGGTAAGGAGGTCTTCGAGAAACAGAGTCTATGTCATGTGATTGTCTAAACCTGGCCAGCTGAGAGCTCAACATTACTAAAAGCATTCACATCCTGACTGATACCTCCTGTTGGCCATTTATACCCCTTGAATCACACTGGAAAACTGGAGACAAATCTCGTCTGAAAAGGGCTTTGAAAAGTTCCAAACAAGTTCAACTAGAATATGAAAGTGGGACAATGTATCTCGGACGTGAGCAGCTAAAAAATGGAAGCTCGTTTCCTTGAATAGCCAAACGAACACTGTTGCATTGACCAGTTGATAAGTTTCACTTCTTTTCTGTAAATTCTGCATGAAATAGGTCTGGTCCTTTCTGAGCAGGGCATTTAAGAGACGTAGGTTATAGGTTGCATTAGAAATTTGTAGTTGCGAGAGAAGACTGTGCTCTCTCGTGGTAAGCAAATCATAAAGTAAAGCGCGTAAAACGCTCTTTTTGGGATATCAGTAAAGAAATAAAGAGCTAACTTCTTGAAGATTACTGATACCTCTCTACTAAGCTTACCAAGTGCCCAACAGTATGAACTGCACGGGGCATGAGTCACCAACCTTCATGAAAAAGTGCTCAGCTCGGCAAAAGGGAAGAATATTCAGCTAGCGTGTAAGACGTCCTTAATCGCAGAGCTATTTTATATCGTTATTTATGTTTGTCTTGTTTTTGTGCAACCCTTCCTCTGGATTATTTGGCATTGTATTATGAGTGTTTTCCAAGTATAGTTCCTTGGATGTTTTCAATTGCAAAACTCCCATTCCATGTTTTTTTTTTGTTTTGATTTTCTTTTTTGGACGTGGGAAGACCTTTTAAGAATGAAAGGAGGAGACGCTTTAGTTTTTCTTGAGTTTTGTTTCTGGCGTCTTTTTGGTTTCCTTTATGTTTTTGGTAAAATAAATTCAGTCTGTAGGTTATTAATAGCTTGTAACGTTTGATAACAGTGGTATTCTTTATAATTTTACCTATTTTTGTTTGGTAAATTTCATGTTACAGTAATTTAAAGCATCAAGGACGATGTGTATTCTAACAAGGAGGTATTTTGAAGGGCTAATTTTACAATATTAATTTAGCTGTCAGAAATTTGCAATTATTCTGGTGGTGGAATTGTGACTAAACTTTAGTAACAATCTTAGGAGTATTCTTTCGTTCTACGGAATTTAAAGTTGTGCTGTAGATAGGTTTTGCTGCTTCCTGTTAGCCTTGGGCAGGGTTTCAAAAACATTCACCAGCTATATTGTCACAGGCATGACATGAAGAGTATTAATTTATGTATTGATCAGAATAGTTATGGTTATAATTATTAGGCATAATATCAATTTTGTCAGACGTTTTCATCTAACAGACGTAGATAATATGTTTGTTAATATTGTTATTCCGTTATTCCTTACATTTTCATTTTGTTTCTACGCTGGTTTCACAATGTACTACCCACAAAGCCAGTCAACAAGCCAGCTTGTAATACCCCACTTATAAAGCCTCAAATAACACGAAGGTGTTGTCCTCCACCGTAGGGCCATGGAGTCTTGTTTCTTCAGTATTTGTTAACAAAATAAAAAAATTGATCTTTTAAAAGCATTCAGAATCGTCTAGATACTGTCCTCCAGTGTTTAATACTTGCCATTGCGCACCTGAACTCCTTTTGCACACTTTAAGACATTGGTTTCTTACAGTTTTTGATCAACAACAAGAGAGCATGCTTTTCAACCATGATTCCCGAGAACCAGAGATTTGATACCACTACAAAGTGCTTAAAGACTGAGAGGGAAACCAGATAGCAGATCAGGACGAGAAGATCTAAGAGAAACGAATCATGTGAAACCATGGTTTAAGATGTACAATGGCGGTTAGATCCAGCTGAAGAGCTGAATTGTTCGGCATAGGTAATTGTTTCATTATCGAAGAGAAAACGTTTATTTGTTTATTATTATTGCTGTTTTGTATTGGTATTATTATTTCTTTAGTGAATGGTGAAAAAAGTGAAAGGAATCCCTAAAGCGGAAATTTGACAAAGACGAAGGTGTAACAAATATTACAGGAATTTTGGTAACAGCATTTTTCCAACGTTTATGATATAAGTTATTTGTCACCATGGCGACCATTGCCCCCTTCACCACCACCCTCACTAAAACTTTTGAACGACTTGCACGAAAACCCCTCAGATGTCAAAACGATTAGAGCAAGCCAGGATTAAAAATCAATCCTGCTTATGTGGAGATGGCAAACAAGAACCAAGTCAAAACAAAGATTACTTTCACACTCACAATTTCACAAAGAAGAAGCAACAACGCCGATCACCAAAAGAAAAAAAAATATTCCATTTTATATGGCTTAAAATTTGCAATGAGAGAGAGGAAATTATTTCAGCTGAGAGAATGAGATTACCATTAATAAGAAACCCCTGAAAAAGAGCATGAGAGGGAGGAATCCTCCAAAAGCATGAACCACGAACTTCTTCTTTGCCCAGACCTTACCTTGACTTTGCTGAGATGATCATGGTGGTACAAGCTTGGCTGCACTGACGCCCTGCCCTCAGGCTTCAGCCTTTGATGATGAGCCATTTACTATTCCGATGCATGAGGGGCTGCGGCACCATCAAGCTGAAAAGTGTGTATCCTTTCTTGTGCGTGTCACTGAATTAGTCAATATGATTTTACATAGCATGCAGCCCATTTTGCGTTTTGATGCTTTGTTTTTCTCTGTGATTACTTGCCTCAGATAAAACCTTACTTTAACTATGTTTAAACAAGCTTTGCGTCCCAAAGACGCATTTCTCTATGAAGATTTACATTAGATCAAGTTTATTTGTGATTTGTATCTGTGCAATTGTTATGCTTTAGCGTCGAGCTGTTCATTACTATTATTAAGCTGTTTCTTCAGACTTCGAGAGTAGCTGCTTTGATGTTGGTCACGTGGAATAGGCTGAATTGGTCTAATTAAATTTAACAGCTCGTCTTTTCTGTCATGGCGATTATGTAAATTCTCTATGTTTAACTTACTGATATTTTACCGTGTCTAAATAAAGTATTGTATTGCATTACTTCAGTTATTTCGCGTTTATTACTTTTATGTACTTTTTTTTTTTAAGAATAACAAAAGGATTCTGTTGTTTTTTGTCATATTATACGACTAATTAGGATCTTTCATGAGTGTAAACACAGTGGTAAATAATATAAGTTCACCCCTCAATCACTACGTTTTCGTAATGTTCTTGTGAAGTGAAATTTTGCTGAGAATGATGTATTATTCAGTAAGTGACACAGGCATACTCGGAAACAAATCCGACTGCTCCTATCAGGAGCTCCTATCAGCAGCTCCTATCAAATTTTGTTGTTACTTTATTTACAATAACCTCAGTTGGTAATGTCTTCGGTGATGGAAGGTCAATGTCAGAAATGTCAGTTTATTTTAGATGTTGTCCTATTTTTTTGGTTTTGTTTTGTTTTCTTTTTTCCTAAGATATATAACTAACAGTTCAGCTGTCAACAGGTTTTTCACTCCTTAACCCAGGCTAGGACCACCTTGAAGGTCAAAGTTAGGAAGGACACTTCAGTTTTATTGGTTGCCCTTTAATCTATTTCGTAACCTCAGTTGTGCTGTTACTGCTGTTACTCTGTGATTTTGTAAATCATATAACTTATCGTTTAAGGGAACCATCTTCTACTGGTTGGGAAAGAGTCACAAACATGTGAATCAGCACGGTATAAAGTAATCCTGTAGTTTTAGTTTGAGCCAGTGCAGTTGTGAGCTGCCAGTTCAATAGAGAAGATGGCCCTACGATCCCACATCTCATTGAGAGTTCTTGTTACCTCTACGCTTACGCTAAGCAAGAGCTCAACATATTTGGAGGAGAATTAAAGATCATTTTGTAAGTGGTAACATGATTTTAATGAGAAGGCGCCTAACCTTTGCAGGCTTAGTGTAAGAGTATAGTACGAGCTGTAGACAAGGATACAAGTGCAATAAAGAAGATTTCTGTCGTTATGACAACTCAGAGTGCCAATGTCTTCTCGCCTTTACGGCAAGCGAGTACTAAAAGACGTTTTAGTAGTCGATGATTTTTTTCAATTATTGTAACTCTTACTAATTTTGGTAGCTTTTTTGACACCTTATATATCTTACGCAAGTGAGGACGATGCGTAATCGAGCGATGTTTGCATCCATCTATTTCACTTCTCGCTTTGCTTGTGCTTTTAGCTGCTGAGAAAACATAATCTCATGCTCTTCAAAAGGGATACCCATGCGTGGGAACAAGCACTGCAATTATTATCCTTGGTTTGGATATTCACTAATAAGAAAGAACATGAATGCCTTCTTCATTATTAATGAGTTTTCCTTTCCGAACTCAAATTTTGAGCTCAAATTCAACAGATTCCATGGCTGAAAGAGACGGACGTTGTGAAAATAATTCTGGGATATACATTAAGTTGTCATTTAGGCTGCAGTGATGTTGTTGTGAAGGTGATTTTAGTTTAATTTAATTTACAATAACTTTGCATGGCCATCTTTCCTTAATTCAAGCTCAATTGCAGCTTATTTTAGGTGTTTCTTACAGGTGCTACAGCACATACTAGTATTAAGTAAGGCCACAAGCTCTGTAGTTTTAGAGTGAGCATGTAAGCGATTCTGAGCAAGCTGACTGAACAAATAAAGAAGATTGTCAGTAGATTCCGCGTACCTCTACCTTTTCGCCAAGCGACTGCACAACACATTGGGAAGAGAATCCGATTTTTAACAATATTAATATTGGTAATGCTATTGTAATCAAAGCTCAATGACACATTTAGGTGATTCCCGCGAAATGAAAGTTGTCGTGAAAATTTTCTCAAACTTTCTGTGACTGCTCATTACTATGTACTATTTCTAGGAATGAAAAACAAAAGTTAAGTCATCATGTTCGCGAAGGAGCTACCATCCACTCAATTTACCCCATAATCGCTTGCAATATTCGCTTTAGAAAATTAGTTTATTTGATCGGTTATTGTGATGTCTGGTGGTAACAGAAGTTACTTAGGTGAAGCGCAACTTAGAAAAACGTTATACATAGAATATATGAGGCATAATCGGCAACTCAAGGTGAATGTCTTGGCAGGGAAGCAAAATCAGTATCGACCCAAAACATTTCTTGCATGTGGGTTCTCAGTATCACTGTTTTATGTCCTTAAGTAGTGGGAAAGCTCGTATTTCTGACAATAACTCATTTTTCCGTCGTCAATTTTTTTCTTAAATTTTTAACAGAAAGAGGATAATAGTTAAATTAAAATAAAGAGATAAAAAAGATAGGACACCCTGATCGTTTAGGAGGAAATGGCCTTTTTAGTTATTGACTAGGCTCAGCATATGGGAAAACAGACTATGTCTTCAACGCACGCGCGCGCTACTGACGCAGGAAATTATGTGCAGTAAGAATGCGCAATGTAATACAATGGAATCACCTTAAACACGTTTGGCGACGACACTGGCTTTCCATTTCTCGAAAAGTTTTGAAACTCGGTTTTTTACTTTCTCTAGTGATGACTATAGGAATAGTCAAGTCCAGCTAAAATGGTAGACAATTCATGCATTGTTTTAAACGTTATGATTCAGTTACATTGACATGAAGTCAAAATACACCTAGTCCTCAAGGCAAGACTGGTTTTGCAAACGCAATAGAAACACACCCAAGATAACCAACTACCCAAACTTTGCTAGTTTGAAAGAGGCAATGAGGGTGAAGAGAGTAAAAAAGAACTAACCTCAATCCAAAATGATGAGCTTTAGCATTCTTCGACTTGAGCAAGACAAGGAACAAACACATAGCCAAATTCACTGTTGATTCTACTACCTCTGCGAATTGCCAATTAGAGGAAAAAAAAAATGGTGCATTCGCAAAGATATCAGAACCAACCTGGAAATGTGACGTGTATGTCCAGTCTTACTCTCAGATGCTTGAAGTTTGGATGTGGCTATGCAGATGTGTGAGGAAATCTGAAAAACAAGCAAAAGCTTTTTTGAATAACACCGTGACATGCAAAATTTGCTATTTATATAAATTCTGTATCCTGGGGATGAGGACCATAAGTGTATAACCATTTTAAAAAAGTGATTATTATTAGAGCAACAGATACCAGAATAACAAAGAGCGGGAACCAGCTCCAAGTTTTGTGCGCTGTCATTAACTCTACGTCGCTCTCTAACGCTCCGTGCTAGAGTATTGTTGCTTTGTTTGGCATAACGCCCTTCCTGCGTATCAGTCTAGTGAAATGGAGCGGGTCCAAATGCGTGCTTTACCCCGATCTTCATACCAGGAAGCTTTACAACTTGCTAAAATCGCTAGACTTGAGGACAGGCGCAACGAACTCTGCATGAGAACCTTTGATAACATTACAAAAGGCGGGCCCTTGTCCAAACATCTTACTCCGATTAGGCCTATCGCCCATGACTATTCTCTTAGAAACTGTAACTCTTTGAAGTCTTTTTTAAAAAATGTAGAACTG
The DNA here is from genome assembly GCF_977016875.1 of Pavona decussata. Taxonomy (NCBI): domain Eukaryota; kingdom Metazoa; phylum Cnidaria; class Anthozoa; order Scleractinia; family Agariciidae; genus Pavona; species Pavona decussata. The sequence continues at coordinate 2,989,868 of NW_028145462.1, forward strand.
AGCGTTTTAAGCGAAGCTTTTTCCCTAGTACTATCCTTGTGGCAAACGTAACATCTTCCAAACGTTGAATGTTATTTTTAGCTTACGAATTTTTCTTAGGTTTAGTATGATTTTTCAGCCTTTTTGATGCATATTCTTGTAATTTTACATGGTTTTACTTTTTCTTGTTACTATATTGTAAATTCCAGTCCCAACGAGGTTTTTGTAGTTTTTCTGATATAATAATTGTAAACACGTTGTAATTCATTTTTAATGCGAGAATGTGTTGATTAAACATTTTATTTATTTATTTATTTAACTTGTTTAACCTTAAACAACCTAATCGAAAACCATTCATAGAGCAGGCTGTTGTTATATATTTTTTCTTAAACAGCTTTAAGCTATCAATGCAACAATTTATTTCCTCTTTGAAGTCATAAAAGCAGAGGATATCAATAAGTTGACAAATGGAGAGGCTCGCAGGATTGGCTGAAAAAGAAACACAGAACACTCGACTCGCGTTGGTGTTCTACATTTTGCTGTGCTACACTGTGCTGACGAGAGCCAACCAGCTCGAAACAGCTGTCCCCAGTTGCCGCATTCTGTTGATTCTCGGTTTGGTCTCTATCATGTCGCTGTCGTGTTAAGTTTTCTACGCAGTCCGATCAGCGTTGCAGAAATTTGAGTCATTTATATTTTTGCTGATTAGATCTTTTATAGATCCTGCGTATACCTGTAGCATTTTCGTTGTGCGGTTCCTTGCTTATTGTTTGAAAAAGAAAACCGAAGAAAAAGGCAACAACAACAACAACAACAACACAAAACAAAACAGTCGCGGAACAATAAACAAAGAAAAAAAAAAAAAAAAACAGTGGACCCCAGCTCTGAAACAATAGTGCTGTGTGATATACGGGTTCAACAAAATTAGAGGTCCTAAACAGATGTGTGCTATCTGGAAAAAAGAGTTAAGAAAATTATTATCACGTCTAATCTGAAATGCTGTCTTCTCAGCTGAATATGTCTATAAATTTGCAAATTACAGCATTTACATAAACCTTCATGCTGTCAGAAGAAACTGCAAATTCTCCTTAACATGATTTATCTGAGATCATTGTTTAATTCCTGTATTCTAGTGACCCGGGCTACGTTTTTTTCTTCATGGTAGCTTCAAATCTGCACATTAATTTATTCATTAAACTTTTCTCTTTCCTAGAAAGGATCTATTATTCTGATTGTCTTTAAAAGAAAAACCGGCTGAATCAAATCTATTATCGGCGCGTACATCACAAGGGAGGGAACCCCCTTATCCGTACCTGTGTGACGTCAAATCATCATTTGATTTATTCATTAAACCTGGATTAAATTCTGCACTCTTCTAGAAGAGATGTTTTTGTCTACTATTGTGGCGGCCATATTGTTTACATGTTTTAGACTCAACTGGAGATACACTTCACAAAAACATTAAAGGTGTGATTGTCAATTTTTACTAAAAGCTTTCATTTAGGAAAGCTGTTTGCCTGTTTGCCTTTCTTTCTTATTTTTTTTTTTGATGAAACGAATACAATTTGTAATCTTACACTTTTATTGAAAGTACATAACCAGAATAAAAAACGTGAGTCAGGCCATGTGTGTGGTTATTACGTTTCTTATTTCAATTTCCGGTATAACGATAACTAGCCTAACACATGGGACTTTAATTGCCCCAATCGGCACCACACGCAAAGCCTTCGTCATAACAGGATACCCAGGCAGATGTCCAGACGTCATAACCGGATACGTGACAGACTGACAGACAAATTACCTCGGAAATCTGTTCATCCAAAAATGTTGGTTTTCTAATGTTTCCACTAGTAAAAACATCCAGCAGCCTTGTTGGAGCGAAGAAAAATGACGCAGAAGGAAAAAATATTAATATAATTCCCTCTTATCTTCCCTTCGGAACACTGTTGCTTAGAAACTGAACACTCTAAATTAGTTCGCTTTCCAACAATGTGAACTCCTGCCACAGGCTAACCACGATTTTTACAAGGATACAAGCGATGCGATTTTCATGCATAACACGCACACGCGATTTTTCTTTATTTTAGAAATTTGTAATAGCATTTCTCAAGCAGTAAAACAGTAACGCATTCAGTAATGCACCTGAAATTATATTCCTGCAGTGCCGAAGAAAATTATCAATATTATCTCTATGGTGGGGAGGTGGGGACTTTGATGACAGACCAAAATATGTCATTTTCAGCCTGGTCTCTAGAATCCATAACTTTTTACAGACTTTCAGAATAAACTCGATATTAAAAACTCATTACTCATTTTCAGACCAAAATGGCGCCAAAACTACAGGCTTTGGTGCTGCATGTACCTATATCGCTTATGTAGTGGGATACTCTACTTCCCTCCCCGATTAACTCTCACATATTGTAGTACTCTTTACATGTACTTACTGGTAATGATGTTTTACGAATTTTTTACCGTCAATATTTTTCACTTGTGTCTGCCGTTTTATAAGTCTTCAGATAAACCTTAGCTTTAACCCTTCTTTGGAACCACGTGAGCCTGTTTTTAGTCGGAGATTCCGTGACAAGAAGGGATGAGATTTACAAAAAGCGATTAAACAGCTATTTCAATTAACCTTGTCGGATCAAAGTATAAAACTACAAGAGAAGACCGCAAGGTTATCTGAGATTTTTTATCAATAAATTCATCAAAATCAGTTATGCCTCGCCCGTTCAGTGAAGATCTATGTTTGGGTGAAAGAAATGTAAGAATATCAAGTGGATGAGTTGGCAGTTGCTTTGAGGAAGTCTTTAAGCTTGAAGCTTTCATCCGACAACGTTAATCGAAAAAACTGTATACAGCAGAGACGAAGCATTCATGCAGTGTGTGCGAGCATAAAGCAAAGCTAACGTAAATATGTAAACATGATTCGAAGGCGAAATGACCAAAGACGTTAGCGAACTGATCTTATTAATGAGCAAAACGCCAGACTCAAGACAAAACTGACGGCCGATTAACAAACGGATACTTTCCACTTACCATAGTGTAAAGAATCGACAAGAAACTAGGTACAGCAGAAGGTTTCAAGACCAACAAACTCGGCATCACCAAAAAAATTCAACTCACCGACTTGTAGACGCTGCCTCGCCATCTCGTCGACAAGTAATGTTTGCAAGCACGAAGCCGACGGCTTTGTCAGTGCTTCTATTGTTTCCGAGTGTATGGAGATCCTGATAAAACACGAAGCCAAAGTTTCTGAATGGCATCTGATAAACAAAAGAAATCTGCAGCTTAATTAGCATCCTGTTTTTATTTCAGCTCAGTTCGTTAAATTTTATTGAATGACATTTGCATTTTTCGATAAAAAAAAAATTATCCTTGTTTTCACAAGCTGTTGCCTATAGTCTCGATTTGCATTGATGTTCTTTTCCATTTTAAACTCATGTAATTCTTAATCATGGAACTAGCAAGCTTAAAAGATAAAAGATGAACTTGTTTTCGTCTTCGAGATCCGGACCACAGTTGGCACAGAAAGAAAGACTAAACAATACCATTTGCGATATATAACAAAATCCCCAAAAAGCAAATATGACTCGCGGACGTCCTCCAGAGATAAAAATGGAATTTCAAGAGAGTCCAGAGCAACAAAAGGGATGTTTTGGGGTAAATTAACACAGCTTGATCCTCCAGTTGATTTTTTAGCTGAATTTTTGATGTTGGTCCTGAAAAATATACGTTTTCTTATAAGAGAAGCCAAGGAGATATTTTGAGCATATTTTCAGCATAACGTGAAGCGAAAAATGTAAACCCCTCACCCCCCCTCCCCCTTATTCCCACAGTACCTCGCCTTTTTCTACACTTTCTCAAAGTCCGTTTTTGTGGAAGTCCAGCAGCGACTTCGTCGCTCGTTTGTCTCTCTTTTCGGCGCGCACAAAAAGACGATTTTGGGCAAGTCTAGCCTTTTTCCAACATTCAGTTTAATAATGCGCCGTGCTTAGAACATATGCCGTATCCCGCCTGGCGAGGGTGGCCGGCTTGACCCGTATCCCATCGGTGATAATCATATCACACAAAGCTCATCACGATTAGATAGACACAAAACCGATTTTAGGCTGTTGTAAAATAAAGGTGATAGTTGGGAATAATCAAGTAACATAAGAAAGACTGAAAATTCCAAGGGTCGTCACGTATCAGCAGAAAAAGTAGAAAAGGTCTAATTCTGTACTTGCTTAGGTTGCGTTCGATTGACTGAGGGTAAATAAAGATATGATGATGATGATGATGATGATGATGATGATGATGATGATGATGATGATGATGACCGTGTTCTGGAATAAAAATAAGCGGAATAGTTGATAGATTTCTCTTTTAAATAAATTTGGGAAGAAATTTCTGCAAACGTTCGCAAATAAATGATAATTTAAGAGCCATTTTGAACATCAGCAATTTCAAAACCCTCTTTCGAGGAATTTCTTGTCATTATTATATGTATTCTTATTCCAGAATAGGGTCAATGGAACGCCCCCTCAAATTCTATTTTTTGATTACCTATTCCCTTGTATAAGTGTGTTTTAGGAAGCGAAATAATATTTCCAAAGTTTAAAAGAATAAATAGTGAGTTACTTTTTCTTTTGAATAACTAACAAAATCCCGAAAGTAATTTTAAATTTCATCAAAGACGACAGTCCCAGCTCACATTTGGCGAATGTTCGTGGTGACATTTCACTAAGGAACGCATCAGTTTTTATTAACAAAGACGAACGATGGGTACCTTTCATGTGATCAAATGATCCACCTCGAGTTAATGCCTTAAGATAACCTTAAGATGACCACTGAAACCTCTTCCCAAAACATTTGTCTTATCACTGACATGTTAGTCATAACATCAAAGCTTTCAAGATGATTCAGCTGGCTATAAAAATGCGAAAACACAAAATATCAGGAACTTGGCAAAAATAACGTTTGTTGCTGTTAAGTTTTACGGACGTTTGCAGTTAAGTTGCAGTTAATCGAAGCTCATTAAAAAATAATCACAATTCAGCCCTGTCATCGCATGTTTTTTTTTTTTTTTTTTATTTCCATTGGCTGAATATTGTCTTTTTTTTTTTCATTGTACTGTACTATTTCAATGCAAGCAAAGTTCAAGGACCTTCGCATGCGGTAGTTTTCCATATCCGCAAGTTGCAAAGCAGTTATTCAAAACATCAAATAGGATTTTTCGGACTTTTCACGTGGCACATGAATTTGGTAAAACAAATCGGCGGGGAGGAAAGAGAAGAGAGGTGGGGGAATGAGTTCGCGATCCAGGCATATTCGACCTTTAACGGAAAAAGGAAAAATCGAAAGAAGGATAGCGTGCACTTTTGTTTACCAGACTTGCGATTTTGTTTTTCAGAATTTCCTTACATAAGATGTTTGCTTTCAAATCTATTTCAATGCCGGCAATGGATAATTTAAATTCAGTTTTTAAGCAAGAACGATACCAGAGTAGAACGCACTTTCGGCTAGAGTAATTGACCAACCAAGCGTTGATGCATTCAAGACCCATCTTCACTTCCTGTTTATCCCGACAGTGATTTAGTTAGTTTAGAAAGTGATTTTAGTTAGTTAGTTTTCTTTCTCTACCTTTTATATTTGCGCTGATGGGTTTATCCCGTGGCAACTTATCCTTGTAGATGTAGATGTGGGTCACATGTTTCTTGGGGTTTTCGGCCAAACGCAGCCCTCTAGTCTCAAGTCTCACAATTTTGCCGTGACACTCATGGGTTTCAGTTCAGTCTCACGGCCTCACGACGAGACACAAAAATGTCACGATAAACAATTTCCTTCTATTATTTCATTTTTGGCTTGCTCAGATGACTCTCTTGCGCCAATTCTATGATAATCAATCCACTAAGCTAGTAAACAACCCTAGGTTCATCCGTCTGTTTCCGGGAAACGCAGTCCGTGACCATATATAAAAGACATGTGCCAAATTAGGTTTTCACTGCCAGTCTCTCGCATTATGGTCACTCACATTTTCAAAATGGCGGAAATTGTACTTTCTTTTGATTAGCATCTGTGGTTACTTGGTTTTGGCTGCTGGTCGATCAATCTCCAGATTTTTAATACTTCAGTCTCCAGATTTTCGGAGGTTTGAGGTAAGATCTTAGATAAGCAATTTCAAAGTCCAAACCACAGTGCAGTTTCTCTGTAAGTTCCAATCTGTCCACCCTCCCCCCACCCACCACCCCACCCACGACGATTCCCCCTTTGAAGCTCTAATGTTGTTAACACTTGCTTTCGTGAGCTCCTGCATGTCGGCGATGAAAAGTAGTGATTAGAAGGAACAAAACGATGCTTAAAAACGAGTACAAACCACACACATACAACGGAAAATGCGAACAAATGATGGAAATTTTCCCCTCTCCAATAAAAAAAGACGGTCAGTTTTATAGACAAAACTTTCTCTCATGTTTCAGAGGCCATGTGTCGAAAAAAATTGACGTTGAATTTGAATTATTTGTAACACAACAGTGATGCACACCTCCATGCTCCATTTTAGTCAGTCACTGATATAAACAAATTCATCTCCATACGATTGAATCCCCGAACGTTTGTTCGGGGTTTCCCGAAAAAGACACCGAAACTCCTGCAAATTCAGGCTTTCTTCGCTGTTTCTTTCTTATACATGTACTGTTCTAGATCTCAGTTTTCAATATTTATGGCAATTGCGTGACATACTTGCAATAAGGTACCCTGATTGTTCAACTGGATTGATTGTCGAAGACGACTGGCTACGCGCACATGGTTTTCCGGAATTTAAGGGCCTCAAAACAGCTCTGACACTGAAGATCATGAAAAAGTCTCCTGCGTTTCCAACAATGATGCTGTTGGGTTTTCTTCAGAATGGCACGTTCTTTAATATTTTAGTTCCTCATAGTTTACCTTGCAGAAGTAATCAAGAATTCCTGATGTACCTTATAACAAGAAATCCTGCAAGGCGGATTTTAATGATTGGATCAATAATTTCTCCGACTGGACGATAATTTATATTAATTTTACCGAAACGTTTGGTACCATATTCGGTCCAAAATGGCAAGACTCTTCGTCCTGTCGGATACCAATAGCCAAACTATGTCTTAGTTCAGAAAAAAAGATAAAACCAGTAATATGTCATTTCGATTTCGTATTAAAATAAGGGAGTAATTCCCTTGACGGTTACAAATATCGAGATTAAAATTGTCATCTATCTTAATCTATTGATTCGCCAAGCGAAACGATTTCACTCGAGTCGAGCCTGAAATACGTCTGCGTTCGCAGGCTACATCTGCGATTGATGGCGAATCGTTTCGCCCAAGAAGAACGCAAAAATCTCCAATACCATTACTTTTAAAAAGACTCAAATTTCAGATCAAACCTTCAATGTCTTCTCCTGATTTAGCCCAAAGAGAGCAAATCGCCTCCAGGATCAGACTAACAGCTCCACACCAAGATAGACAAACTCTTGCTCTGAAATTGAGACGTCGCGTACATACTTTTAGAGTTCAGCGTGGGGAGGGGATTTAACTGTAAACAAATTTTATTGTGAGAAAGTTTATCGCAACAGCCGGAATGAAAATAGCTGATAAACCAAAAAGACGAAATAAGGTAATTCTAGGCAAAACTAGAGATCAGGAAATTGTCATCAAACAGAAAAATCTGTAAAGAAACAGCTGATCGGCGCCCGCTTTAGAAAAATGACTAATATTTTGTTTTCAGCAAGGAAAGATAGTGTAAGCGTTAAGTGTTTGCTAGTTACAGTGTAAGTCGCTTTAATTTTTATGATTTCTGGTTTTTAATTTCAGCTTGTTAACCCTTTAAGTCCTAACATCGCAACTGCGATCAGCATCAAATTCCTCCTTGTAATATCAATGCCTATTCAACCCTTAAGGTTATGAGAATTAAGAATGTGATCACCCTAGGTAAATTTTCTTGATACGTTAATAATTTCTCTCCATTACTTTTATACGAAAAGTATGGGGACAAGAAAGGAGAATTTGTTCTCTGATATTAAGGGTAAATGGCTAATTTGTCATCCGCCAGAGATAGCTCTGGGAGAAGCATTATCCCCTGTACAGAATTTTCCGTGCAGAGTTGAACAACTTTAAAACATCAATCGTTAAAACGTCATACCTTTCTCCAGAAAGCTTTTTTAAATCTTTTTTAGATATTGAATTATGAAAGGCGATCAAACCTATCATTACGAGCATCTTCATAACGCCAACAACTTCACATTACGGACAATTTAGGCGTGTTCCTAGAGAGATCAAAATTGCTATATGAATTCTACCGCTGTGGTATTGAACCATGTGTAATAGGTAGGCTGTACACAGTCCTCCTATTTTTCCGTGGGATTCTCGAGACTGGTTGGACTCGATGGAGCTGCCGCCATCTTGTGCGAGCGCGATCTGGGGAGAATGTTCACAGTCCTCCTATCTTTCCGTGGGATTCTCGAGACTGGTTGGGTTCGATGGAGCTGCCGCCATCTGCGCGATCTGGGGGGAATGTCCAATTAACCCCTACTTCGGCTCCCCTCTGTAATTTAGACACTCTTCCCAGATTGCGCTCGCTTTTACAAACTAACTTCGCCCATCGAAGCGGACCAGTCCCGAAAATCCCACGGAAAAATAGGGGGACTGTGAACAGCCTATGTAATAGGAGTCACTCACCCTTTTCCGCTGATGTCGGTATTTAAGAATGCGGTTCAAATACAACTCATCAGAAAATTTCTCTCTTTATGCCAAAGCCCGGCAAAAATTTCGACCCTTAGAGGGAAAGTTACAGTGACTAGAATAAAAGTCCACCCAAAATTTCGTTTTGTCCGGTAACAGAAAATCTAAGTATTGCTCGGAAACTCCGCGCGCCTGTTTCTTGGACGGTCCAGGTCGCTCGCGGAGAGAGACCCGGGGTGAGTTTCATAAAATTTTATGTCGGGCGTAACTGCTAACGCCAGACCTTCAGCCCAGTCAAATTCAGTATTTTAACGTCTGACGAAAACATTTACGCCCGCCGTTAAGTTTTATACAACTCGTCCCTGGACCGTCTGAGAATCAGGCTAGAACTCCGTGCTCGTTTCCGGCTTTTGATAGAAGACCGTGGTAGTGGGTAGGACGTAAAGCAGGAGGGCGGGTGAAGGGAAGGGGAGAGTGGAAACAAAGGGGCTGCATCCGAATTCAGATTACTATAAGCTTCGTACAGGAATCGTGATATTTTTTGCTGAGCGGAGGCAGTACAAACAATTGGATTTTTGTGGAAAAGTAAAGATCACTCCAGGTTTTTTTGAAAAGAGTCCAAAACTGAAAGGGAAGACAAAAGACATCATGAACTTTCGTTTTATATTGAAATAAGACAATTTCTTTTTCGCGCCAAAACTGACCTAGCTTATACTGCAACCGCAACCATTCAAGACATCGTGTCAGATCGTTATATATTTTGACTCGGGTAACTGAATCTGCTAAAAATGTAATTAAAATTAAAGTTTCGTCACTCTGGTTCAGGTTGTTTCGTTCCTACAATTTTGGACAACAAAACTAGTTGAGAAAAATGAGAATTATGCACGAAGTTTTTAGAATCAGGAGGGAAGTAAACCTTCAAGAAAATGTGTATTGATTGTAGCGATAGACAACAGCTGGATTTCGGAGCTCTCACTACAAACGTTTGAAGATTAAGGACCAGTTATTTACGCCAGAGCCTAACTTAGGCCGCGGCGTAAGACAATCAGTGGGCCTCCAAATCTGTTTATAAGTGGTTTATTTTAAGTAGAGAAATAGTTTTTTAGTTTGGGAACAAGCCTTCTTGTAACCGTCGGCATTCGGCAATGTTTAGATATGCCGATTGTTGGCAAACTTGAAAACGGCTTACAACACGGTTTTGTTGAACACCGTCTAAACTGTCTTTTATTAACTGACCCTAAACGTTCAAAAGTTCTTAATTTTTGTGTGTGAGAGGCGTAACAGAGTTTTCGGTTTTTTTAATCGAATATTTAACCCACTCGTTTTTCCTCTTCCCTATCTCAACTTTTCTCTGTTTTACAATCGCCTTTTATAAGTAGGCAACAGGTGCAAACATCATCTCAAAACAAACCCCGCTATTATGGTACCCAGGTCACAACCAAATTCCTCTTACAAACCATGAGCTATGGTTTTTGTTTTCGACTAACAACTATTTTCTTGGAAAACTGACTTGGATTTTAATAAAATCGTTTTTTAGTTCGTCAGAATGAGCACACGATTTTCTTGGTACATTTTTCGCTGGTTTTACCCATTTAACATGGCAAGATTTGATGCCAAATTTGAACGATGGCTGAATGTCAAATTAAGGGAACGAGAGAAAATTTATTTTAATAGGTTCGTTAATGTTTTCGGGCTAAGATGGCCAAAATTCAAAAGTTTTTTTTTGTAGGAATTCAAGGGAATAAATCGTTATACGGGTCAGAACTGTTTAGAAAGATTTTGCAAACTTGAAGAGGCAAAGATTTCACAGAAATCTTCTGAAGCACCAGTTTTACGGGGTATACCGGAGGTAACTCTCAGTTTGCACTGACTGTCATACTACAGGCGACGAATGGCGTAAACAGTGTCTGTCCCTATTTTCTTTCCATTTTTGTCTTTTTATTTGAACTCTGTCCAACATCCCGAATGCCTACACGCTTGAGTTTTTTGCATTTATTCGAAAACACTTTTCTCTGCAAAACAATGTTCGAGAAAATCAAGAGCAGTGAAAAACTTTGAAAAAAAATATTTTATTTCCGCTATGATGCAAATTGATGAGATACCAAGTTTTGCACCTGTGTGTGAAGAGGAAGAAAATTATAGAGAGACAATGTGAAGCAACGTATCTGTATATCTTTGGTAACTGAACAACACAAGGATGAAGAAGTAAAATGTGACCTTCTGATTGGGGAGGATAAGATTTTGCTGGAGTTATACACGAAAAAGAAATAAGATAATGTCGTCGTGAAATCCAGGTGCCTACGAACTCGAGTTTTTCTAAAATTTCAAATTTCCGGTTCAATAAACACTCGGTGAATAACTTTTCCGGCGGCAAGGAAAGACTGAAACCGGCTGAAAAAAGCAAAAAAGAAAATAAAAACAAGTATGAAAATAAAGAGAGCTTGAAGAATAACATTATTTGCTAACCATCTCATGTTAAATACATGCAAGGTTTTTGACATGGCGGTAATTTATCTTTGTGACGCCGGTCAGAATGCAATTTGGATCTTTCCGATGACGTTTTTTGGACGGAAATTAAGCTGGAAAAGGGTAAAAGATTTTGTCATGTGCATATTCTTCTTTGGTTGCTAAAAGTCTCTCTCTTGAAACAAATCAAGGAAGTGTATTACGAAGTAGCTTGATTTTGCATCTCTCAGAGCACAGGAAGACAAAAACGGTCAGAAATTTTTTAAAAGATAGTGCAATTTTACACTTTGAAAAGAAATTGTTCATGTTAGTAAAACCTGGATCATTGGTTTCTTGGATGTTTTTAATAAAACAGTTATTCCACTCTTGTCTGTCGGACATGGGGTGACTACTGCATATGTTTCATCTCATTCTACCGCGCGCTCCTGGAATATTTGTTGACTGTAGCATAACCAACGGCAAGAGGGTTAATATTCTTTAGTCCATGCAATGAGCGAGTTCTGCGTGCGAACAGTTAAACTTTCAATTATACTTCATATTTACTGAGATCGCTCAAGGAATCGATCTTCAGTCCTGCGAAAAGAGCTCACGATTTGCATGCCGACGTCTAATCAGGTTTTAATTATTTTGTTTCCCGCGTCCATTAACTGGGACTTGTAAAAAAGCTTCCCACGCGTTGTTACCGTTTTACAACCGCTAAACAAAACGCAATTCACAGTTCACTACCCTTGATATAATTTCTTCTTTCTTTTTCAAGAAAACAATTCTCTTTTGCGTGAATACACCAGATCTCCCGATCAATAATCATGATGCAAGTGCCGACTCAGACAACAATTAAAAAACATCTGGGTTACAGTTTCTGCACGTAGACTCCTGGAAAGTTCAACAAAGGAAGTTTAATTTTTCATCGACATGTTTCACAAATTGAAGTCGTGTCAAACCAACAAATGGTAATAGAGCGAGTGAGACAAAAGAAGATAAAGTAACACAAACACTATACTAAGCTGGAACAATAAGCTCTGACGGTTTTCGATAAACTAAACAATATCATTTGATGATGTTTACTTAATTTCTTACCATTAGATCGCCTCGGCAAATTTCAAAGACCGCTAAACGACAAATTAGGGGTCGAGAGAAAATTTCTGGGGAAAGGTGTTAAGTTTTAATATGTTCGTTATTATTTTCGGAAAAAGAGGACCAAAATTAAAAAGTTTTTTTGTGGGAACTAAGGAAATTAATCGCTTTACGAGTCAGAACTAGGTAGAAAGGTTTTGCAACTTTATGAGGTAAAGATTTCACTGAAGCATCAGTTTTGCGGGGGAGACCAGAATTGATTCTCAGTTTACACTGTCACACTACAGGCAACGAATGGCGTAAACATTGTATCTCCGTGTTTTCTTTCCATTTTTGTCCTTTTATTTGAACTCTGTCTAACATTCCGAATGACAACACGCTTTATTTTTTACATAAAATCGAATAAACTTTTCTCTGCAAAACGATGTTTGGGAAAATCAAACTGAAGCAGTGAAAAACTTTGGAAAAAATATATTAGATTTCCGCTATAATGCAAAATTGATGTGATACCAAGTTTTGCACCTGTGTGTGAAGAGAAAGAAAATTAAAAAGAGACAATGTGAAGCAACGTTTCTGCATATCTTTAGTAACTGAACAACATGAGGAAGAAACAAGGCGTGACCTTGTGATTTAAGGCCTGAATGGGAAAGATTAGACTTCGCCGGAGTTATACACTAAAAAGAAATAAGATCATGCCGTCGTGCCAGGCGACTACGAACTCGAGTTTGTTTAGAATTTCAACTTCCCGGTTCGATCGACACTTAGGCCCCGTGACGATAACTTTTCCAGAGGATAGGAAAGACAGAAACGCTGACAAAAGAAAAAAAGAAAATAAAAACAAATATGAAAATAAAGAGAGCTTAGAGATAAAATGACTGTGAATACAGGACCAAAAATCTTTGAAGGATAACATAATTTGCTAACCATCTCACGTTAAATTAAATGTTTTTGACAATATTCCTGTAGATTGTCTTTTCAAGTGACGCTGGTCAGAATGCTATTTGTGGTTTTCCGTTGACGTTTTGGGGGTGGAAATTGATCTGGAAAAGGATTAAAGGTTTTTCCATGTGGATATTCTTTGTTTGCTAAAAGTATCTTTCTTGAAACAAATCGTTACCTTGTTCTATCGTCAGACGATGATCTCATTTCGCGGTCGCATTAGATTTAACTTAACTCCACAGACAGTTTTTCTGTTACTGCTTTTTTTGTTAATCGGTTATTTAAAATAGCGTTAGTTTCTAGTTATTTTTTCTCTCAGTTTTATAATTTTCTTGAACACTTGGCTCCTTTGCCCGCTTACTCAAAACAGATAAAAATAATTAATCAACGGTTCCCGTCGTTGATTAAAAAAATTGTTCAATTCTCTACAAAAAATACTGCTCCATGAAAATCAACTCGAAGAAAACGGACACATCCAACTGCAACTAAATATTCAATAAATGACCCCTTTTCACTGGTGGTGGATTGCCATTCTTAGACAATTTTTTTCTTGCTATAGTTGTAAATTTATCTTAGTTTATTTACCAAATAAGTTTAGAAAAAATTTCGCTCCTTGTAATACAAGGGGGCATTCAACGAGAACATTTTTAGCATTATATTTAAAATGTTGTCTCCTGTGTTTCCAAACGGTTTGGTGGCCTTCTAGAGGCATATTTGCGGAAGCTAATATAGTATGATCTGTTCAATGCTTTAGCTGAAAATTTAAGTTTTAGAAACTGGGATCTCATTTTCCGAATGTATGAAATGTTTTCGTCGCATTTTAATCGAGACATTCGCCCTTCGAGAACCGAAGGATCTAGTGTGCCAGTGTTACGAAATTTTGAGACGTGATTTTGCCGAAGGAAACTTCACACTGTCTTTATGACTAAATGCGCAAACCTCTGAGGCGATAAAGGCCATCCAAAGAGATATTCACCAAAATGAACCGTTGGGGGCGCTCTTGGTTTAATAAAAAGAAATCATACTATTGAAAGGTTTTCCTCATTGTCGTCCAAACCCCGTTGTTTTAAGGTTTAAAAATTCACAAAAAAAAAAAATAATAATAATAATAATAATAATCCCAGGTTTGTTTACTGCCGCTATACTTTTTAGTTTAAATAACACAATTTTAAGCCGCTTCCTTACATCATAAAAAATAAGATAAATTAGCTCTTGGTGTTAAACACCCATTAAAAACTGCAATAAAGAAAACAGTTTGACAAACCGAGCAGACGTATTAGCTAATTGGCCATGATTAATTAATGATCTTCATGCGTCAGTAAATTCAAAACCGACTTTTATTCCTTGCGCCGGTGACGAATCACAAAACACATGGTAATTTCCCTTAAGCATAAATAGAGCAACGACGGCTTGCTCCTGACAAGCCGGATGAGTTTGTGAAAGCAACAACAGAACTTTAGAAAACCAGCAAATATGAACACAACGGTGAATGGATCCGGCTGCTCCATTCTGTTCAATCCTACAGCAGCAAAAATTGGACGAACCTTCGCTTACTGCCTGATATTCGTCATTTCGCTGCTTGGGAATTCCTTTATAGGAATAATTGTTTACAAAACGCACACCTTAAGAAAACCAATCAACTTCTTGATCGTGAACATGGCCATGTCCGACCTGCTGTATCCAATATTTTTTTTTCCGCGGGAGCTAACAAATCTTCACGCAGACTCCTGGCTTATAAGTGGTCCTCTTGGCCAGGCAATGTGTAAACTGTCTCCCTTCTTATCAGACGTCTCGTTTGTTGTGTCTATCCAGAGCCTACTTCTCATAGCAGTGGATCGATTTGGAGCTGTGCTATTTCCCCTCCGTTCTCCAATCATCAGTTCAAAGCGGTGCCCCTTCTTCATTCTCGCAACGTGGATCATCGCGATGGCAGTAATTTCGCCACATTTAGTCGCCTTCAAACTTGCTGTGTATCCAGAACAACTGCTTTGTTTGGTGAGGTGGAATGAAGCCTTTGGAGAATCCTTTTCTGTTAAAAGTTACCACCTTGCGATGTCTGTGGTATTTTATTACATCCCCTTTGTCATGTTGACCATACTTTACTCTATCATCGTTATCAAACTCAAATCACAGAAAATTCCAGGGGAGCAATCGGCCATCGCTGAGCAACAACGAGCGAAAAGGAACAGAAACGTGTTAAAGATGGCCATTGCTATCGTGTTAGGGTTTGTACTGTGCTTTCTACCCTGGAGCATTACCATGTTAATAAGAAACTTTGCACCGGACAGTTTGCCTTGTGGCTTCTTTATATACTGGTATATTACCTGGTGTATGGCTGTCTCAAATTGTGCCATCAATCCTTGCATCTGTTTTATTTTCAGTTCAAACTATCGCAATGCGCTAAAGAGACTCCTTAGGTGTTTTTGCTGCGCAGAGCATAACGAGTAATTTTTAAGTCTTTCGCCATAACTTAGCAAGCGGTTCGTGGAACTCTCAGTCGAAAGAACGTACTTATTGCGGGTTTACTTTAATATTAAGGAACGAATCAAGATTTAGGGAAAGATACTGAGACTTACGTAAACAAAAACGAAAGAAAGGACTGCTTTTCCAGAAAACTATTCTGATCAAAGTTAAAAGTTGTTATCTCGCTCGCCGGAAAAGAATCATTGTAAATATCTCTATGCAGTTGCCGTGTAATACAAGTTATTTATCTGATGTTCTTTTGATAAAGTTTGCTGAACAGTTCAACAACAATTCTTTAAACCTCGGACTGTAAATAAACAAATAAGAAAGATGTAGCGGATTTCAAACCGTTCCCTGTTTGGAATTTACCTGTATAGCAGCTTTGCTGTTATTTTGGAAACACTAATTAATATATAATCGTTGGCTGTATCGTAGAAACAAATTAAAATCAATAAAATGTTAAAACGTAGCTCTGTATTTAGCTGCTCTCTTTTGTCTTCCGTTCAAATCTCACCGAACTGAAAAATAGCAAGTTAAATTGCACCTGAACATCTTCTACCCCGCAATTTTTCTTTCATCAGAGCTTCCTATGTCATTAACAAAAATAACAAGAGTAAACAAACCGGGTTGTTTTACAGCGGAAGCAAGAATATGTAGTCACCTAAGTCTTGAACTATAGTTTAATTTTTTCCTGTATGTTTTTATTTTAAGCAAAAACTGACATGGCCGCATCCAGTAGTTGGTTTTCTCAACAGATTTGTCGAATCGAACAAGCCCACGATTTACAAAGCATCATTTTTTCAGGTTTATTGTCAAACACTTTAATCATGAGTCTCTGGCTCGGCAGATTGGGCAAGCACTCCCCGTGTTATTACTACACTTTACTTTACTTTTTTCAGTTCTTTTCTTAGGGTTCTGTGCGAGCCCACTGTCCATTGTTACTGTTTTACAAACCCTCAAAATAAAACAGAGTTTAATAGCGTGATAAACTTTTTTTCTTCTTTCGCTCTCGACAAATTAAAACAATTCTCAGTGTCTTCACATCTGTACCACTAATCAGTGTATAATCTATATGATATGACAAGCGCTGACACAGAAAGCAACTTCAAGACACGAGCGGGCTTATGCCCGTAGATTGGTGCGGCAAAGTTCAATAAAAGGAAAAGATTCCATTGGTAGATCTCGCCCACTGATTGTCGTCCAAATCATACTGTTAATACACAGTCAGGACAAAAACAAACCAACAGAGAGCATTAATAAAAAATAAATTAAAATACTAAATTATTGAGGGTCTGCATGATGGCATAGTTCTATGTTAATTTCTCGGTATTACAATTGTCGTTAAAAAAATTAATTTCCTACTTGCCAAGATGTTTAAATATTTGCTTTTATTAGACTCTTTAAAGCAACATGTTGCACAATTGTTGGAAAAATATGTCCAAACCCGAAGGTTTTTCTGTAAAAAGAAGGCTGTATTAGCAATTCTAACTCCTCCTTATTCGTATCCTTTAAAAACAGACACATTTTGACATATCTTGAACATTTCTTGGGATTTGCAGGAAACAGGACGTTTATTGAGCAGGCTTTTCAGATGCAAAACAGCTCAGTTAAATCATATTTCCAAAGTTTAAAAGAATAAATAGTGAGTTACTTTTTCTTTTGAATAACTAACAAAACTCCGAAATTAATTTTAAATCTCATCAAATTCGACAGTCCCAGTTCATATTTGGCGAATGTTCGTGGTGACATTTCACTGAGGAAAGCATCAGTTTTATCAACAAAGACGAACGATGGGTACCTTTCTTGTGATCAAATGATCCACCCCGAGTTAATGCCTTAAGATAACCTTAAGATGACCACTGAAACCTCTTTCCAAAACATTTGTCTTATAACTGACATGTTAGTCATAACATCAAAGCTTTCAAGACAATCCAGCTGCGCTATAAAAATGTAAGAACACAAAATATCAGTAAACTTGGAAAAATAACGTTTGTTGCTGTTACGTTTTACGGACGTTTGCAGTTAAGTTGCAGTTAATCGAAGCTCATTGTAAAATAATTAAAATCCAGCCCTGTCATCGAATGCTTTTTTTTTATTTCGATTGGCTGAAAATTGTCTTTTTTTTTTTTTCATTGTACTATTTCAATGCAAGCAAAGTTCAAGGACCTTTGCATGCGGTAGTTTTCCATATCCGCAAGTTGCAAAGCAGTTATTCAAAACATCAAATCGAATTTTTCGGAGTTTTCACGTGGCACATGAATTTGGTAAAAATATCGACGGGGAGGAGGGAGAAGGGAAGTGGGGGAACGGCTTCGCGATTCAAGCATTTTCGACCTTTAACGCAGAATTAAGGAAAAAGGAGAAATCGAAAGAAGGATAGCGTGCACTTTTGTTTACCAGACTTGCGATTTTGTTTTTTTAGAATTTCCTTACATAAGATATTTGCTTTGAAAAAGCTATTTCAATGCCGGCAATGGATAATTTAAATTCAGTTTTTAAGCAAGAATTATACCAGAGCGGAACTCACTTTCGGCTAAATTAATTGGCCAACCAAGTGTTGAGGCATTCAAGACCGATCTTCACTTCTTTTTATCTCGACAGTGTTTTAGTTAGTTTCTTTACCTTTTATATTTGCGCTGATGGGTTTATCCCGTTGTAAATTATCCTTGTAGATGTAGATGTGGGTCATATGGTTCTTGGAGTTTTCGGCCAAACGCAGCCCTCTCAATTCAAGTCTCACGATTTTGCCGTGACATTCAGCTCAGTCTCACGGTCTCACGACGAGACACAAAAATGTCAGGATAAGCGGAGTCACAAGCTGAAAGGATGCAATTTCCTTCTATAATTTCATTTTGGCTTGTTTAGGTGTCTTTCTTGCGCCAATTCTGTGCAAAACAATCCACTAAGTTAGTAAACAACCCTAGGTTCATCCGTCTGTTTGTGCGGGAAACACAGTCCATGACCATATATATAAGTATAGAAGACATGTGACAATGTAGGTTTTCACTACGTGTCTCTTGCATTTGGTCACTGACATTTCCAAATTGCGGAAAATGCACTTTCTTTTCATTAGCACCTGTGTTTTCTTGGTTTTGTCTACTGGTACATTAATCTCCAGAGTTTTGATACCTCAGTCTCCACATTTTCGGAGTTTTGAGGTTGAGAGGTCTGCAAACGCTCTTAGATAAGCAGTTTCAAAGTTCAAACCACAGTGCAATTTCTCTTAAGTTCCAATCTGTAATTCCCCCTCCCACCCCACCCACGACGATTCCCCCTTTGAAGCTCTAATGTTGTTAACACTTGCTCTTGTGAGCTCCTGCATATCGGCGATGAAAAGTACTGATTAGAATGAACAAAATCAGTGATGCTTTAAAAAGGAGTAAAAACCACACACATACAAGGGAAAAATGCGAACAAATGGTGGAAATCATGATTTGCAGGCAATGAAAAACGAGGGTCAGTTTTACAGACAAAACTTTCTCTCATGTTTCAGAGAATAAAATTGACGTTGAATTTGGATTATTTATAACACAACAGTGATGCACAACTCCATGCTCCATTTTAGTCAGTTACTGATATAATCAAACTCATCTGGATACGATAAAACCCCCAAAATTTTGGTCGAGGTTTCCCGATAAAGACATGGAAACTACTGCAAATTCAGGCTTTCTTCGCCGTTTCTTACTTGTACTGTTCTAGATCTCAGTTTTCAATATTTATGGAAATTGCATGACATACTTGCAATAAGGTACCTATTCAGTTCAACTGGATTGATTGTCGAAGACGACTGGCTACGCGCGCATGGTTGGCCTCAAAACAGCTCTGACACTGAAAATCATGAAAAAGTCTCCTGCGTATCCAACAATGATGCTGTTGGGTTTTCTTCAGAATGGGATGCTCTTTAATATTTTAGAATTTGAGTTACTCACAGTTTACCTTGTAGAAGTAATCAAGAATTCCTGATCTACCTTATAATAAGAAATCCTGCGAGGCGGATTTTAATGATTGGATCAAAAACTTCTCCGACTGGACGATAATTTATATTAATTTTACCGAAAAGTTTGGTAGCACATGCGGTCCAAAATGGCAAGACTCTTCATCCTATGGGATACCGCAATAGCTAAACTATGTCTTATTTCAGAGAAAAGTGATAAAAGCGGCCAGTAATATTTCATTGACGATTACAATTATCGAGGTTAATATTGTCATCGATCTTAATCTATTGATTCGCCAAGCAACACGTTTTCACTCAATCTGCGATTGATGGCGAATCGTTTCGCCCAAGAAGAACGCAAAAACCTCTAGCACCATGTTATTTACTTTAAAAAAGACACAAATTACAGATCAAACCTTCAACGTCTTCTCCTGATTTAGTCCAAAGAGAGCAAATCACCTCCAGGATCAGACTAACAGCTTCACTCCAAGACAGACAAACCCTTGCTCTGAATTTGAGACGTCGCATACATAGTTTTATGATAAAAATTTCGATATAACGCGCGCGCTTATTGGTTGAAACAGTGTGCTTCATCAGAGTACAGATGCACGGAGCAACGGTGTCACGCCATCAGCCCGTTTGTGAAATTCCTGGACTTCTCTCTCGGTTTTATTTATTTATTATTATTATAATTTTTTCGATCTAGACGTCTTTTATAACCTAGAAAACGTAAAAGAGCTCTTAGCTTCAATGGACATAGACCATCCTCTGGGCATACATGGTAAAAACAGTACAAATAACACGGTGATTGAAAGTGAAGTTAGCGACTAAAACACAGAGTCAAGTAGAAATATAAACAAACAGAGATTTGCAAACATGTCAACCCGCCGAAATTGTCGAAATTACATCGAAGGTAGACACGATAAACACCAAAGATAGCATAAAATGGACAGCTCAAGTTTTAGAAGTACGAAAGATGTAAAAATGTCACAAGCTTAAAAACAGTAAGATCCCGTAAACGCTCGTTAGCTACATTCTCGTTCCAGAACGATCAAACAAAAAAATTGAGAGAACTGAAAATTTAATTAGCTAGCGAATACACAAATATAAAAGCTTACAAGATCCTTACATTTTCGGTGCAACTTCTATCACGCCGCATTATGGCCACCTCCTCTCACCGCAGTGAAGGAAGCCTCAGAAATTACAACGTTCGCCCTT
Organism: Pavona decussata; assembly: GCF_977016875.1. NCBI lineage: Eukaryota > Metazoa > Cnidaria > Anthozoa > Scleractinia > Agariciidae > Pavona > Pavona decussata. The sequence goes on from NW_028145462.1 coordinate 3,010,631, forward strand.
CGAGTGAACAACTAACAGCTTGTTCAGATATCCTCTCTGGAGCATTGAATGGGAAGCCACAGCAGTCATAGTAGCCCATCTCCTAACGGTGTCAACAGTTCGAGCACTCCTCTTGCTCCCGTGAATTCGACTGTTGTTCATTCACAAAACACGGAGCAGCAGTTAGTTTTTTACCGGCTACAAGCTTTAAAGCAGTTTGTTTTCGAATTGCCATGTTGATGACGTCCAGATTTTCATGAACCACAAATCCACCGGATTTCAATGAACATTTTACTTTTCCATCCTGATTTTTAAATGGGAAAACTGAAGAAGCGCCGACGCTACTGACGTTACATTCGAATGATACCTTGTTTCGACAAGTCTGACAGCTTCCGTGTTGTTCAACCAATCAAATCATTTGAAACATTCTAACAAGGATTGTGATTGGCTTACATATGTACGCTGACGCCAGATCTGTTCGTTCGGAAAATGAAGTTGGTTTTGAAAATGAGGGTGAATGCGGGGGGGGGGGGGGGGGGGGGATAAAAGAATTCTTTATCATACTACGTCTACTGTTTCCCCCTAGACTTCTTCAGTGCTCTTCGCCCATCCTGCGTGCTTTACAACAGAACAGAGTTCAGCATGGGGAGGGGCTTTAACTGTAAACAAACTTTATTGTTTATCGCAGAGTTTATCGCAGCCCGAAATGAAAATAGCTGATAGGCAAAATAGACAAAATAAGGGAACTAGAGATCAGGAAGACTATCACCCGCAAAACAGGAAAACCTGCAAAGAAACAGCTGATACACCCGCTGTAGAAAAATAACTAGTACGTATTTTGTTTTAAGCAAGGCAAGATGGAGTAAGTGTTAAATTTTTGCTAGTTAAATCGCTTTAATTTTTATGATTTCTGGTTTTTAATTTCAGTTTGTTGACCGTAAATGTCCTAACATCGCAACAGCGATCAGCATCAAATTTCTCCTTGTAATATCAATGCTTATTCAACCCTTAGGTAATGAGAATTAAGGATATGATCACCCTAGGCTTGATACTTTAATAACTTTTCCCCATAACTTTTATACAAGTAGTATGAGTACAAGATAGGAGAATTTGTTCTTTGATATTAGGGAATGAATGGCTAATTTATCATCCGCCAGAGATAGCTCATGCTGCAGAAGAATTATCCCCTGTACAGAATTTTCCGTGCGCAGTTGAACAACTTAAAAACACCAATGATTAAAACGTCAAACCTTTCTCCAGAAAGCTTTTAAATATTTTCTTAAATACTGAATTATGAAAGGCAATCAAACCTATCATTACAAGCATCTTCATAATGCCAACAACTTCACATTACAGACAATTTAGGCATGTTCTTAGAGAGATCAAAATTGCTATATGAATTCTACCGCTGTGGTATTGAACCATGTGTCACAGGGAGGCTGCACATAGTCCCCCTATTTTTCCGTGGGATTCTCGTGACTGGTTGGCTTCGATGGAGCTGCCGCCATCTTGCACGAGCGCGATCTGGGGAGATTGTCTAACTAACACCCACTTCGACTCCCCTCTGTAGTTTAAACACTCTCCCCAGATCACGCGCGCTTTTACAAACGAAGGTGGCGGCAACTCCATCGCCCATCGAAGCTGACTGGTCTCGAGAACCCCACGGGAAAATAGGGGGACTGTGAACAGTCTATGTAATAGGAGTCACTCACCCTTTTCCGCTGATGTCGGTATTTAAGAATGCAGTTCAAATACAACTCATCACAAAATTTCTCTCTTTATGCCAAAGCTCGGCAAAAAATTTCGACCCTCAGAAAGAAAGTGACTTCAATAAGAGCCCCCCCCCCCCCCTCCCCAAAAAATTCGTTTTCTCCGGTAACAGAAAATCTAAGTATTTCGCGGGAACTCCGCGCGCCTGTTTCTCAGACGTTCCAGGTCGCTCGCGGAGAAAGACCCGGTTGTATAAAATTTTATGTCGGGCGTAACTGCTAACCCCAGACAATCAACCCAGTCACATTCAGTATTTTAACGTCTGACGAAAACATTTACGCCCGCCGTTAAGTTTTATACAACTCGTCCCTAGACCGTCTGAGAATCAAACTCCGCGCGCGTTTCCGCGCGCGTTTTTAGTGGGTAAAGCAGGAGGGCGGGTGAAGGGAAGGACAGAGTGGAAACAAAGAGGGTGCATCCGAATTCAGATCATTGCAAGCTTCGTATGGGAATCTGTGAAATCAGTTTTTGCTGGGCCGAGGCAGTGCAAACAATAACATTTTTGTGGAAAAGTGGAGATCACTCCAGGATTTTCTGAAAAGAGTCCAAAACTAAAAAGAAGACAAAAGACATCACGAACCTCCGTTTTATATTGAACTAAGACAATTTCTTTTTCGCGCCAAAACTGACCTAGCTTATACTGCAACCGCAACCATTTAAGGCATCGTTTCAGATAGGCTCGATTCAGTCCGCCGCTCTCTCGAGTCCGGTCTTTGTTCCCGTGGGCTCGTTTCCCGAATAGCGGCTGGAAATCGAGCCTACGTTTCATATCGTTATATATTATGACTCAGGTAACTGAATCTGCTAAAAACGTATTTAGAGGTTTCGTCACCCTGGTTATTTGTTTAAGTTCTTATAGTTTTGGACAACAAAACTAGTTGTGCACAGAAGATTTCAGTATCAGGAGGATAGTAAACCTTCAAAGAAATGTCTATTGAGTTTAGCGATAAATAACAGTTTGATTTTGAGCTCTCACTACAAACTTTTGAAGATTAAACGTTCAAAAGTTCCTAATTTTTTTGTGTGAGATGCGTAACGGAGTTTTCGGTTTTTTTAATCGAATATTTAACCCACTCGTTTTTCTTCTTCCCTATCTCTACTTTTCTGTTTTACTATCGCCTTTTATAAGGAGACAACAGGTGCAAACATCATCTCAAAACAAACCGCGCTATTATGGTACCCAGCTCAGAACCTTAAATATTCTTATCAAATTCCGCATTAAAACCATGAGCTATGGTTTTTGTTTTCTACTAACAATTATTTTCTTGGAAACCTGACTTGAATTTTAATAAAATCGTTTCTTAATTCGTCAGAATGAGCTCACGATTTCCTTGGTACATTTTAACCAGGTTTTACCCATTTAACATGGTGAGTTTCCTGGCCTGTTTTACTACCACCTTAACAAAGCAGTTTTTATTATCTTTCATAACCTTTATTTCTTCTTCCTTCTTTCAAGAAAACAATTCTTTTATTTACTCCTGTTCTACCGTCGGCTAATAATCCATATGACAAGCTAAATTTTGACACTGAAAACAAATAAGAGACTTCTACGCACTGTATTATGTATGTAGATTAATAAAAAGTTAAGCATGGACCCCAAAGAAAACATAAAAGCAAAACACTAAGAACGGCATATTTCTTAAGTTTGATCTGTTAGGAAGCTTTGGCTGAAAATTTAAGTCACAGAAAATTTTAGAAAACAGAATCTGATTTCACGAATGTACGAAATGTTGTCGGCCTTACGAAAATGCTAGCTGGTCAAATACTTCGCATTTTAATCGAGATATTCGCCTCTCTGAAAAGAAAGGAGCTAGTGCCATATCAGCAATATCATTTGATGCCAAATTTGAACGATGGCTGAACGACAAATTAAGGGGACGAGAGAAAATCTCTGTGAAAAGGTGTTAAGACATTTATTTTAATAGGTTCGTTATTATTTTCGGGCGAAGATGGTCAAAATTCAAAAGTCAGAACTGTTTAGAAATATTTTGCAAACTTCAAGAGGCAAAGATTTCACTGAAAGCTACTGAAGCACCAGTTTTGCGCGAGAGACCGGAAGTTATTCTCACAAAACACTGACTGTCATACTACAGGCGACGAATGGCGTAAACAGTATCTTTCCCTGTTTTCTTTCCATTTTGTCTTTTTATTCGAACTCTGTCCAACATCCCGAATGCCCACACCCTTTTTTTGCATTAATTCGAAAACACTTTTCTCTGCAAAACAATGTTCGGGAAAATCAAAAGCAGTGAAAAACTTTGGAAAAAAATATTTGATTTCCGCTATGATGCAAAATTGATGTGATACCAAGTTCTGCATCTGTTTGTGAAGAACGAGAAAATTATAGAGAGACAATGTGAAGCAACGACATGTTTCACAAATTGAAGTCGTGTCAAACCAACAAATGGTAAAAGAGCGAGTGAGACAAAAGAAGATAAAGTAACACAAACACTACACTAAGCTGGAACAATTAGCTCTGACGGTTGCCGATAAACTGAACAATATCATTTGATGAGGTTTACTTAATTTCTTACCATTAGATCGCCTCGACAAATTTCAAAGACCACTAAACGACAAATTAGGGGTCGAGAGAAAATGTCTGTGAAAAGGTGTTAAGTGTTAATACCCTCGTTATTATTTTCGGGCAAAGATGGCCAAAATTCAAAAGCCTTTTTAGGAATTAAAGGAAATAAATCGTTGTACGAATCAGAACTGATTAGAAAGGTTTAACAAAGTTTAAGAGGTAAAGATTTCACTGAAGCATCAGTTTTGCGGGTGAGACCGGAAGTGATTCTCAGTTTTCACTATCATACTACAGGCAACGAGTGGCGTAAACATTGTATCTCCGTGTTTTCTTTCCATTTTTTGTCTTTTTAATTGAACTCTGTCCAACGCCCCGAATGCCTACACCCTTGAGTTTCTTGCATTTATTCGAAAACACTTTTCTCTACAAAACAATGTTTGGGAAAATCAAAAGCAGTGAAAGACTTTGGAAAAAAATATTTGATTTCCGCTATGATGCAAAATTGATGTGATACCCAGTTTTGCACCTGTGTGTGAAGACGGGAGAAAATTAAAGAGGGACAATGTGAAGCAACGTTTCTGCATATCTTTGGTAACTGAACAACACAAGGTTGAAGAAGTAAGATGTGACCTTCTTATTGGGGAAGATTAGATTTTGCTGGAGTTATACACAAAAAAGGAATAAGATCATGTCGTCGAGAAACCCAGGTGCCCACGAACTCGAGCTTGTTTAAAATTTCAACTTCCCGTTTCGATAAACACACAGTGAATAACAGAAACGCTGAAAGAAGGAAAAACGAAAATAAAAACAACTATGAAAATAAACAGAGCTTGAAGGATAACATTATTTGCTAGCCATCTCATGTTAAATACAATGTTTTTGACATGGCTGTAATTTGCCTTTGTGACCGGCGCCGGTCAGAATGCTATTTGGGGCTTGGCGATGACGTTTTTGGGGTCGAAATTGAGCTGGAAGAGGGTAAAAGGTTTTGTAATGTGCATATATTCTTTGTTTGCTAAAAGTCTCTCTCTCGGAAAAAAAGTCAATAAAGTGTATTACGCAGTAGCCTGATTTTCAACTCTCAGAGCACAGGAAGACAAAAACGATAAATTTTTTTTTAAAGAGTGCGATTTTATACTTTGAAAAGAAATTGTTCATTTTAGTAAAATCTGGATCATTGGTTTTTTGGTTACTTTTAATAAAACATTCATTCCACTCGTGTCTGTCGAACATGGGGTGACTGCGGCATGTTTATCATCGCATATCTACCGCGTGCCCCTGGAATATTTGTTGACTGTAAGATAACCAAAGGCAAGAGGGTTAATATTCTTTAGTACGCCGAGCTCTGTGTGCGAACAGTTAAACTTTTAATTATACTTCATATTTACTGAGATCGCTCAACGAAATGATCATCAGTTCTGCATAAAGAGCCCACGATTTGCATGCTGCCGTTTAATCAGGTTTTAATTATTTTGTTTCCTGTCCATTAACTCGGTCTTGTAAAAAAACTTCCTACGCGTTGTTACCGTTTTACTACCGCTAAACAAAATGCAATTCACAATTCACTATACCCTTGATATCATTTCTTCTTTCTTTTTCAAAAAAACAATTCTCTTTTGCGTGAATACACTAGATCTCCAGATCAATAATCATGATACAAGTGCCGACTCAGACAGCAATTAAAAGACATCTGCGTTACAGTTTCTGCACGTACACTCCTGAAAAGTTCAACAAAGGAAGTTTAATTTTTCATCGACATGTTCCACAAATTGAAGTCGTGTCAAACCAACAAATGGTAATAGAGCGAGTGAGACAAAAGAAGATAAAGTAACACAAACAATATACTAAGCTGGAACAATTAGCTCTGACGGTTGTCGGTAAACTGAACAATATCATTTGATGATGTTTACTTAATTTCTTACCATTAGATCGCCTCGACAAATTTCAAAGACCGCTAAACGACAAATGAAGGGTCGAGAGAAAATTTCTACGGAAAGGTGTTAAGTTTAATATGTTCCTTATTATTTTCGGGTAAAGATGACCAAAATTCGAAAGTTTTTTGGTAGGAACTTAAGGAAATCAATCGCTGTACGAGTCAAAACTATTTAGAAAGGTTTTACAAATTTTAAGAGGTAAAGATTTCCCTGAAGCATCAGTTTTGCAGGGGAGACCGGAAGTGATTCTCAGTTTACACTGTCATACTATAGGCAACGAATGGCGTAAACATTGTATCTCGGTGTTTTGTTTCCATTTTTGTCTTTTTATTTGAACTCTGTCCAACTTCCCGAATGACAACACCCTTTATTTTTTGCATAAGATCGAATAAACTTTTCTCTGCAAAACGATTTTGGCAAAATCAAACTAAAGCAGTGAAAAACTTTGGGAAAAATATATTAGATTTTCGATATGATGCAAAAGTAATTTAATACCTAGTTTTGCACCTGTGTGTGAAGAGGGAGAAAATTAAAGAGAGACAATGTGAAGCAACGTTTCTGCATATCTTTAGTAACTATCACATGAGGAAGAAACAAGGCGTGACCTTCTGATTTAAGGCCTGAATGGGAAAGATTAGACTTCGTCGGAGTTATGCACTAAAAGAAATAAGATCATGTCGTCGTAAAATCAGGTACCCAGAACTCGAGTTTGTTTAGAATTTCAACTTCCCGGTTCGATCGACACTTAGTGAATAACTTTTCCAGCAGAAAGGAAAGACAAAAATGCTGACAAAAGGAAAAAAGAAAAAATACAAATGTCAAAATAAAGAGAGCTTAGAGATAAAATGACTGTGAATACAGGACCAAAAAACTTTGAAAGATAATATAAATTGCAAACCATCTTACGTTAAATTAAATGTTTTTGACAATATTTCTGTAAGCGACGCCGTTCAGAATGCTATTTGTGGTTTTCCGTTGACGTTTTTGGGGATGGAAATTGATATGGAAAAGGATTAAAGACTACTTTTTAGTTTTAAAAAATACAACTTTAAACCGCTTCCTTTCATCATAAAAATTAAGAAAAATTAGCTCTTGGTGTTAAACACCCATTAAAAACTGCAATAAAGAAAACAGTTTGAAAACCAAGCAGACGTATTGGCTAATTGGCTATTATTAAACAATGATCTGCGTAAGTAAATTCAGTAGCGCCTTTTTTTCCTTGCGCCAGTGACGAATCACAGAACACATGGTAATTTCCTCTTAAACATCATAGAGCAACGGTGGCTTGCTCCTCAAAAACCGGATGAATTTGTGAAAGAAACAACAGAACTTTAGAAAATCAGCAAATATGAACACAACGGTGAATGGATCCGGCTGCTCCACTCTGTTTAATCCTACAGCAGCAAAAATTGGACACACCTTTGCTTACTGCCTGATATTCGTCGTTTCGGTGCTTGGGAATTCCTTTATAGGAATAATTGTTTACAAAACGCACACCTTGAGAAAACCAATCAACTTCTTTATCGTGAACATGGCCATGTCCGACCTGCTGTATCCAATATTTCATTTTCCGTGGAGGCTAACAAATCTTCACGCAGACTCCTGGCTTATCAGTGGTTCTTTTGGCCAGGCCCTGTGTAAACTGGCTCCCTTCCTCACAGATGTCTCGTATGTTGTGTCTATCCAGTGCCTGCTTCTGATAGCAGTGGATCGATTTGGAGCTGTTGTATTTCCCCTCCGTTCTCCACTCATCACTTCAAAGCTGTGCCCCTTCTTTATTCTCGCCACGTGGATCATCGCAATGGCAGTACATTCGCCATATTTAGTAGCCTACAAACTTGCTGCGTACCCAGGAAAACTGCTTTGTTTAAGGCGGTGGAATGAAGCCTTTGGAGAATCCTTTTCCGCTAAAAATTACTTCCTTGCATTATTTGTGGTATTCCTTTACATCCCCATCGTCATGTTGACCATACTTTACTCTATCATCGTTATCAAGCTCAAGTTACAGATGCGGCCTGGCGAACAATCAACCAACGCTGAGCAACAACGAGCGAAAAGGAACAAAAACGTGCTAAAGATGGCCATCGCTATCGTGTCGGGCTTTGTACTGTGCTGGGTACCCCTTAGTATTGCCTTCTTACTATTCAACTTTGCACGGGACAGTTTGCCTTGTGGCTTCTTTATATACTGGGATACTTCCTGGTTTATGAGTATCTCAAATTGTGCCATCAATCCATGCATCTGTTTCATTTTCAGTTCCAACTATCGTTTTGCACTAAAGAGACTCCTCAGGTGTTTTAGCTGCGCAGAGCAGAGCGAGTAATTTTTAAGTCTTCCGCCGTAACTGAGCAAGCGGTTCGTAGAACTCTCAGTCGAAAAAAACAACTTATGGCGGGTTTTCTTAACTATTTAGGAACGAATCAAGATTTAGGGACTGAGTTGCTGAACTTTACATAAATGAAAACCACATAAATTTAGTAAAATGAAGTTTTCCAAGAAAGGGTTTCTTTTCTACAAAACTATTCTGATCAAAGTTAAAAGTAATTATCTCGCTCGCCGGAAAAGAGTCGTTGTAAAGATACCTGTTCAGATGCCGTCTAATAAAAATTATTTAACCGGTATTCGTTTGACAAACTTTGCTGAACAGTTCAACAACAATTCTTTAAACCTCGGACTGTAAGTAAACAAATAAGAAAGATGTAGCGGATTTCAAATCGTTCCCTGTTTGGAATTTACCTGTTTACCAGTTTCGCTGTTATTTTGGAAACACTAATTATATCATCGTTAGCTGTAACGTAGAAACAAAATAAAATCAATAAAATGTTATAACGTAGCTCTGTATTTAGCTGCATTCTTTTGTCTTCTGTTCAAACCTTACTGAATTGAAAAAAAGCAAGTTAAATTGCTGCACCTGACATCTTCTACTCCGCAATTTTCCTTCCATCAGCGCTTCCTATGTCATTGCCAAAAATAACAAATGCAAACAAACCGGGTTGTTTTACCGCGGAAGCAAGAATCTTGTAGTCACCAAAGTCTTGAACTGTAGTTTAATTTTTTTTAATACTGTAAGTTGTTATTTTAAGCAGAAACTGACTTGGCCCTTGTTCAACAATTCGTTCCCTCAACAGTTTTGTCATCCTTTTCTCACGTTTTTTGCCAAACACTTTTATCATGAATCTCTGGCTCGGCAAATTGGGCAAGCATTCCCCGTGTTATTACTTCACTTTACTTTACTTTTTTGCAGTCCTTTCTTAGGTTCTGTGCGACCTCACTGTCCATTGTTTCTGTTTTACAAGCTCTCAGAACAAAACAGAGTTTAATAGCGTGAAAAACTTTATTTCCTCTTTCGTTCTCGCCAAATTAAAACAATTCTCAGTTTCTTCACGTCTGTTCTACTGATCAGTGTATAATCTATATAACATGATAAGCGCTGACGCAGAAAGCAACTTCAAGACACGATCGGGCTTAAGCACGTAGACTGGTGCAAAAGTCCAATAAAAGGAAAAGATTGCATTGGTAGGTCTCGCCAACTGATTATATAAACAATAGCCTCCATTTGGCGCGAAAATATGCTCAGATATTTGTTCGCGGACATGATCTGTTTCGAGAAGCGAACAGTTTTCCGAGAGCGAAGCTCGAGGAAAACTGTGATCTTCGAGGAGCAGATAATGTCCAAGGACAAATATCTGAGCATATTTTTAAAGCCAAATGGAGGCTATTGTGGTTATTATCCTTCAAATATTTTTCGCAACATGTAGCAACGAGCTTGAGTATTTGAACATTTCGTTTAAGAACAGTTTATCGTCAACGTTTAGAGCGTATGTTGTTTTCTGATACTGCTTTATTGAGCAGCCGGTTTATCTCTCCTTCTGTCACAAAAGCAAACCGTTCCCCCATCTTGACATAAATTTTAATTGTAAACAAGACGCGCCTTGAAGTTTTTGAAATTGGGGAATATCACTTGGGGAATATCATCGGATATTCCCCAGTTTTAGCTGGGGTATATTAGGTCACGTGAGGAGTTTAGACCAATCGCGCACGAGCGAAAATATTTGATGGATTATAACGTCCAAATTATACTGTTAATACACAGTTAGGACAAAAACTAACAGACAATCAAACAGAGGGCATTAATAAAAAATAAATGAAAATACTAAATTATAGAAGGTCTGTATGGGTGATAACTCTGTGTTATTTCTCGGTACAACGAGCGACGTGAAAAAAATTAATTTCCTCACTTGCCAAGTTGTTCAAATATTTGTTTTTATTACACCCCTTATAGCAACATGTTGCATCATCAATATGTTCAAAACACGAAAGTTTTCAGTAAAAATTAAAGGTGATAAGCATAATTCCGGTTGACTCCTCACATATTTGTGTCCTAAAGAAACACACACATTTTGACATATCTCGTACATTTCTTGGGATTTGCAGTAAACAGGACGTTTCTTGAACAGGCTTTTCAGATGCAAAACAGCTCAGTTAAAAATGCAACGATGGTCAAACAATTGGAAGCATATTTTAACAAGTTTATCCCAAAACTTCAACTAGACAAAACAGACCTAGATGACAATTTTTTTAGTCCACCTTAGGTATAAGAATTAACAAAAAAAAGATGAAGGGCGTGGGCTTTGTGCTCTCACACAAACGTTTGAAGATTAAACGTTCTAAAGTTCGTAATGTGGTGTGAAAAGGGGGTAACGGACTTGTACGTTTTTTTAACGATTGTTGAACTCACTTGCTTTTTCACTTCACCAGCGCTGTTTTACTCTGTTTTGCCATCGCCTTTCACAACAGGTGCAAACATCATGTCAAAACAAACCGCGCTATTTTAGCACTCATTTCAGAACCTTATTTTCTTGGAAACCTGACTAGGACTTTAATTATAATCAAATCGTTTCTTACTTCTGCCGAATGAGCCCACTATTTTCTTGGTACCTTTTTACCAGGTTTTACCAAATTAACATGGCTAATTTCCCGACCTGTCGCACGAATCAACTTTAGTTCTTCTTCCTTCTTTATATCAGCCAAATATTTGCAGTAAAGCAACTAAGAGACATTTACACACTGGCTCATGTACGCGGATTTGTAAAACTTTAAAGTGCCCATAACGGAATTTTTTTTTTTATTTTCTCATCTGAATCTTTACATCACGCGAAGAACTTCCGCGAAAAAAATTTTCGATTTGAATGAAACGCGAATTTTTTATGAATTTTACAAATCTTTAAAATTCTATTTTATTGCGGTCCACCCGCTCCGCTGATGAGAATGCCGACGGGCTCACAATCGGGCCACGTGACATAGTCTGTGACGTACATTCAGGAACTCTCGAGTCTATGCACTCACTTGACCTTCAGCAAAGTACATTTGCGGCAGAAAGAAAATCGTCAGATTCACCGGTAGGAAAGAAAAAATTAGCTCCAAATAAGTATATCCCATGGCAGAAAACTTATCTGACACGGAAAGTGAGCAAACCGCTAAAGAAAGCAGCTAGGACGAATTTGAAAGCGTCGAAGTCGAGGCGATAGATGGCGTCCACGAAACAAGTAATACGTGTGAAGATGATGATACACTCGAACCGTACGCGGACGAGCCGATAGCAGACGAAGATGGCTAAAAAGATATCGCAAGGAACAAGAGGAGAAGCGACGACTCGAGGAAGATTTAACGAAACGCTTGGAGAATAGAGTGCGTGTTAGTGGATGGTAAAGATCTCACCTTGCAATTTGAGTACGCGCTCTTCATTATCATCTGTCAAAACTTTGGCCAAGTACTCACATACATTCGAACGAATTATTTTCCAAGTAGGTGTACTTGTGGTAACTGTAGCCGTGATCTGCTAGCAAATATCAGCGAGTGCTACTGCTGCAAGGAACTCGAAGGCAATTGGGAAGCCGGCGCTGACTAGCGACATTGTTCTCGCTGAACTATAGGAAGGACACACGTTGAACTGTGATAATAGTAGCTTGTCTCGTTCTCTGAAATTTCGGCCAAAAATTTAATTGTAGGATGAAAGTTGTTAGCTTGTTCAATGAACAGGTTAATTTCCTTTTTGTCACTGTCCTACAGTGAGAAAATGTCATCAATAAAACGTTTCCATTCTATTCAGGTTTTGTTTTGCTTTGACTTGTCACTTTTGTTTCAATATCGGCCATATGTTTGCAAACGCAACGGTCATTTTTGTACCCATTGCAGTTCCATGGGTCTGAAGATAACAGTTTCTAACAAATTGGAATGAATTTTCGTGACGAATAAGTTAAAGTATTTCTTTGAGGTAGTGTGACAGTATAGGAGGTTTATTGCTGTGGAATGCCTCGTATGCTTTGCATACTGTTGTAATAACTTCCTCCTGTGGTATATTTGTATACAAGCTTGTTGCAACCATTGATATCTATATAGGATCTTGAGAGACCTTGGTCTTTCCTATAAAGTTTACGAAATCCATTGTATCTTTTAGGCGCATACGTCTTGCGAAATGTTCGAAGTGTAACAAGAGTTGGCGTCTGATGTAAATATATATTCGCGTCTGTCACCGGTGTCGGGACAAATTTGAGCCCTTTAGAAATATTAAACGCTAACAGGCTGTCGCTAAGTTGTTGGTTTGAAAAATTCTTTATGAATCATATTTTCTCGTGCTTTTCTCTTTGTGTCTCAATCCGTTTTTTAGCCATTTTTTTTTCTGCGCTCTTTGAGCTTGTTATTTGCTTTGTACCCTTTTTCTATTTTGAACCCCCGTTGTGGTGGTTTAACGCTGTTATACTTTTCAACATTTTTATTGTTTGCAGAATTCTGCAACACATGTGTGTACAATATTTGTTTGAGCTCGTTGAATTCTTGCTGCAGTTTATCTACCTTATCTACATCGTGGTTTACAATGTTTTCTGTGTTCGCCGAGGGCGACTGTTCTCGCATCGATCTATTTACATCAGTGGTAGCATTTGTGCTAGTATTTTTTGAGAGCTTGGTCTCAACGAAACTTCGCAGACCTCACGATCTATGAGAATATATACCAAAACAATTACGCCATATTTTATAAAACTTGCGACTGAGTTAACAGTGAGGTCAAACTATAAACCTCAGAAGGTCACAACGCTTAGAATGTCACAAGCGGGTGTGAATATTCAGTATCGAAAGCGGCTTACCATTCGCTTTTCCCTGCTCCTCTTCGAAGGTGGCTCTTGGTCCTCGTCTTCCTTTCGCTTAGCATGTTTTGAAGGATAAACACAAACGCCGATGTCATCCTACTTCAGTTCACGTTTAAAGTTTAAACCTGAATTCATCAGCCTTGTGAAATCCTCGTCATTGAAGTGCATCGAGCACAAGGACGAGGTCTTTCCAGGCGCGCGTCCACATCTTCCCCCCATCTTCCTCCGCTCCAGCATAAAATCGATCCATTTCAGTTCGCCTCCTCAGTCTTTCCGGGATGTGGTGCCAAAGAAAGGAATCCTGTGCATGCTTATTCCATTCGCTTCGTCTTTGATGTTTCCACATCTCGCTGCAACACATCTTTCCGGCATTTTCGAGAAACGTGCAGAAATACCGCGACATGTTTTCAGTGAGATCAAGAGAAAGGCTGAAGTCACGTGTTCCTGAATCTACGTCACAGCTCTTGCTTAACCGAGAGGAGACTAATGCGAATGGTGGGCCAAAATGGCGGCAAATTTGAACGTCTTATAAAATTCATAAAAAATTCGCGTTTTATGCAAATCGAAAATTTTTTTCACTGAAGTTCTTAGGGTGATGTTTAGATTCAGATAAGAAAATAAAAAAAAAATCCGATATGGGCACTTTAAACAAGGGCGCCCAAAGAAAACATCTTTAAGGAAAAACGCTCAAGATGTTGTCTCCTGTGTTTCTAGATCGTTCGGTGACCTTCTAGAAGCATATTTGAGTAAACTAATATAGTATGATATGTACGGATGTTTCAGCTGAAAATTTTAGCTGCAGAAAGTTAGTTTAGAAAACGGAATCTCATCGTTTCCCGAATAAATGAGCTGTTGTCGGCTTTATGAAAATGCTAGCTGGTGTAACATTTCGCATTTTAATATTCGCCTCTCCGAAAGCAAGAGGAACTAGTGTTTCATTATTGTTTAATTTTAAGCGGACATTGAATTTCGCCGAAGGAAACTTTATACTTTATTTATGACTAAATGCGCTAACCTCTGAGGTGATTAAGGCCATCCAAAGAGATATTCATCAAAATGAACCGTTGGGGGCCCTTGGTTTAATAAAAAGAAAACATTCTATTGAAAGATTTTGCTCATGGTCGTCCAAACCCCGTTTTAAGGTTTAAAAATTCGCAAAGAGAAATTATTCTCAGGTTTGTTTACTGTCGCTATACTTTTTATTTTTAAAAAACACAATTTTAAACCGCTCCCTTACAGGAACGGAAGAATAAGATAAATTAGCTGTTGGTGTTAAACACCCATTAAAAGCTGGAATAAAGAAAACAGTTTGACAAACCGAGCAGACGTATTAGCTAATTGGCTATTATTAATTAATGATCTGCGTCAGTAAATTCAGTAGCGCATATTTTTCCTTGCGCCGGTGACGAATCATACAATACATGGAAATTAACTTTTAAGCATAAATAGAGCAACGACGGCTTGCTTTTGACAAACCCGATGAGTTTGTAAACAACAGAACTTTAGAAAATCAGCAAATATGAACACAAGGGTGAATGGATCGATGACTTACTCCAGTCTGTTCAATCCTACAGCAGCGAAAATTGGAAAAACCTTTGCTTACTGCCTGATATTCGTCGTTTCGCTGCTTGGGAATTCCTTTATAGGAATAATTGTTTACAAAACGCACACCTTGAGAAAACCTATCAACTTCTTTATCGTCAACATGGCCATGTCCGACCTGCTTTTTCCAATATTCCTGTTTCCGTGGGAAATAACATATTTACACGCAGACTCCTGGCTTATAAGTGGCCCTCTTGGACAGGCCTTGTGTAAACTGGCTCCCTTTTTATCAGATGCATCGTTTGGTGTGTCTGTCCAGAGCCTCCTTCTCATAGCAGTGGATCGATTTGGAGCTGTGGTATTTCCTCTCCGTTCTCCACTCATCAGTTCAAAGCTGTGCCCCTTCTTCATTCTCGCCACTTGGATCATGGCAATGGTAGTCCACTCGCCATATTTAGTCGCCTTCAAACTTGTTCTGTACCCAGGACAACTGTGTGTTTGGCGCGTTGGAATGAAGCCTTTGGAGAATCCTTTTCTGCTAAAAATTACCAGCTTGCGATGTCTGTGGTATTTTATTACATCCCCATCGTCATGTTGACCATACTTTACTCTATCATCGTTATGAAGCTCAAGTCACAGAAGATTCCAGGCGAGCAATCAACCAACGCTGAGCAACAACGAGCAAAAAGGGACAGAAACGTGTTAAAGATGGCCATTGCTATCGTGGTAGGGTTTGTACTTTGTTTTGTACCCTGGAGCATTACCGTGTTACTATTATACTTTGCGCTGGACAATTTGTCTTGTGGCTTCTTTATATCCTGGTATATTACCTTCTTCATGGCTACCTCTAATTGTGCCATCAATCCTTGCATCTGTTTTATTTACAGTTCCAACTATCGCAACGCGTTAAAGAGACTCCTTAGGTGTTTTAGCTGCGCAGAGCATAACGAGTAATTTTTAAGTCTTCCGCCATAACTAAGCAAGCGGTTCGTTGAATTCTCCGTCGAAACTGAAACGAAGTTATGGCGGACTTACTTTACTATTTAGGAATGAATCAAGATTTAGGGAAAGATGCTGAGCTTCACATAAACGAAAACAACATTAATTGAAGTTCTTGAAGAAAGGAATGGTTTTCTAGAAAACTATTCTGATTAAAGTTAAAAGTTGTTATCTCGCTCGCCGGAAAAGAATCATTGTAAATATCTCTATGCAGGTGCCGTCTAATACAAGCTATTTATCTGATGTTCTTTTGATAAAGTTTGCTGAACAGTTCAACAACAATTCTTTAAACCTCGGACTGTAAATAAACAAATAAGAAAGATGTAGCGGATTTCAAACCGTTCCCTGTTCGGAATTTACCTGTATAGCAGCTTCGCTGTTATTTTGGAAACACTAATTCAACAACAACAACAGCAACAACAATCTTTATTCGTGCCCAGATAATATATAATATATAATCGTTAGCTGTATCGTAGAAACAAAATTAAATCAATAAAATGTTAAAACGTAGCTCTGTATTTAGCTGCACTCTTTTGTCTTCCGTTCAAACCTCACCGAACTGAAAAATAGCAAATTAAATTGCACCTGAACATCCTCTAGCCTGCAATTTTTCTTTCATCAGGGCTTCCTTCCTATGTCATTGCCAAAAATAACAAGTGTAAACAAACCGGGTTGTTTTACTGCGGCAGCAACTTGAGAACTTTGTAGTCACGAAAGTCTTGAACTATATAGGATAATATTTTTTCTTTCATCCTGTAAGCTGTTATTTTAAGCCGAAACTGACTTGGCCGCATCCAACTATTCTTTTTCTAAACAGATTTGTCCAATCGAACATGCCCACTATTTATAAGGCATCCTTTTATCAGGTTTATTGTCAAACACTTTTATCATGAGTCTCTGGCTCGGCAGATTGAGCAAGCACTCAATGTTGTTACTTCACTTTACTCTTTTTCAATCCTTTTCTTAGGTTCTGTGCATGCGGCTCGCTGTCCATTGTTACTGTTTTACAAACCCTCAGAACAAAGAGTTTAAAAGCGTCAAAAACTTTCATTTCTTCTTTCGCTCTCGCTAAATTAAAACAATTCTCAGTTACTTCACATCTGCTTTCCTGATCACTGTATAATCTAAATAACACGACAAGCGCTGACACAGAAAGTAACTTCAAGACACGTGCAGGCTTATGCACATAGACTGGTGCAAAAGTGCAGTAAAACGAAAAGATTCTATTGGTATAGGTCTCGCCCACTGATTGTTGCCCAAATCAAACTGTTAATACTACGGATAGGGCAAAAACAAACAAACAGAGTGCATTAATAAATAATAAATGAAAATACGAATTATAAAGGGTCTGTATGGGGGCATAGCTCTGTGTTAATTTCTCGGTACAACGAGTGTCGTGAAAAAAAAAATTATTTCCTCACTTACAAAGATGTTCTTAAAAGAAAGTGTTGCATAATTGTTGGAAAAATATGTCCAAAACTCGAAGGTTTTTCAGTAAAAAATTGAAGGCTATAAAAGCATAATTCTAATTCCTCACTTATAAAATATGAATATATGAAACATCATATATTGAACGTTAACTGCGGGTGAAAGATTAGATAGAACGGAAAGATTCTCGCAGTAAGTACGCAACTTAAGCAGTTGCGAAAAGAAAGCCTGCAAAAAATCAGGCTTGAACGGGATTCGAACCCATCACCTCTGCGATGCCGGTGCAGTGCTCTACCAACTGAGCTATCAAGCCAACTTAACTGGGAGCTGGGGCCGGTTTCATGAAAGTCCAGGTAACTTATCGGGCCCGATAAGTGTATTTTGAAATGTTTTTTCGCCGATTACACAATGATTACAGGCATGGTACTTGGCCAATGTTATTATAGAATTATATGATTTTAAAATTTAGTATTGAAAGCTAACAAGAATTGACCTTCTGCTAACAAACTTTTATCGCCAAAATCACTTATCGGGCCCGATAAGTTACCGGGTCTTTCGAGAAACGGGCCCCTGGTCACATTGTGAGCTCGTAATAATTACCCGTGAATGATGAATAAATGAATATGAATATGTGAAAAATCATATATTGAAATGCGGGTGAAAGATTAGATAGAACAGAAAGATTCTCGCAATTAGTACGCAACTTTTAAAAAGCAGTTTTCAAAAGAAAGCCTGAAAAATTCAGACTTGGACGGGTTTCGAACCCATCACCTCTACGATGCCCATGCAGTGCTTTATCATCCCAACTGAGCTATCAAGCCAACTGGGAGCAGGTCATACTGTAAGTTCCTAATATACTCGTGAATGATGAATAAATGAATATGAATACATCAAACATCATATATTGAACCGCGGATGAAAGATTAGATAGAACGGAAAGATTATCGCAGTAAGTACAAAACTTAAGCAGTTGCGAATTAGAAAAGAAAGCCTGAAAAAAATTCAGGCTTGAACAGGATTGGAACCCATAACCTCTGCGATGCAGGTGCAGTGCTCTACCAACTGAGCTATCAAACCAACCGGGAGCTGGTCATATTGTGAGTTTTAGTGATATACCCGTGAATGATGAATAAATGAATATGAATATGTGAAACATCATATATTGAACTACGGATGAAAGATTAGATAGAACGGAAAAGGTTTTCGCAGTTAGTAGTAAGCAACTTAAGTAGTTGCGAAAAGGGAGCCTGAAGTTCTATATATGCCGGTCATATATGATGTTCAATGCAATTATGATGTGTCATATATTCATACTCATTTATTATCATTCACGAGTACACTACGAGCTCACATTATGAAAATGAATATATAAAACAACATGTATTGAAGTAATATATCAAGCACGAGACACAGTGTTTCATCAGATATCCAAACACTGAGAAGTAGGTTGAAAAAACGAGGCGCAGCCGAGTTTTTTTTAAACGACTTCGAGGTGTTTGGATATCTGATGAAACACACTTTCGAGTGTTTGATATGGCTTCTCAAATGATCAGTAATTCTTGGAGAAATTCAAGACTAAAGTTGGCAAAATTTTATGGTAATTAGGATCACATATCCAAACCACGGTCACGGTAGTGATTTTCTTTGTTTTCTCTTGATGAATTTTTAATGAGTTTAAGAACTGCTAATGAAAGATTAGATAGAACGGAAAGATTTTCGCAGTTAGTACGCAACTTAAGCAGTTGCGAAAAGAAAGCCTGAAGTCCGATATATGATGTTCAATATATGATGTTTCATATATTCATCTTCATTTATTCATCATTTACGGGTATATTTATTTACGAACTCACAATATGATCATTTCTTAGTTCTGCCGAGTGAGCTCACAATTTTCTTGGTACCTTTTTACCAGGTTTTATTAAATTATCATGGCGAGTTTCCCGACCTGTCGCACGCCTGATCAACTTTAGTTCTTCTTCCCTTTTTACACCTGTTGTGCGGTCAGCTTATAATCCATATAACCTGCTAAATATTGACACTGAAGGCAAATAAAAGACATCTACGCACTAGCTTATGTATGTAGATTCTTAAGAAGTTTAAACAGGGCCAACCAAAGAAAACATCATTAAAGAAAATCGCTAAAAATGTTATCTCCTGTGTTTTCAGATCGTTCGGTGGCCTTCTAGGGGCGTATTAGAGTAAGCTAATATAGTATGGCCTGTTCGAATGCTTTAGCTGGAAATTTGAGTCGCAGAAAGTTTTAGAAAACGGAATCTGATATCCGAATTTACGATGTATTATCAGCTTTACAAAAAATGCTAGCTGACCTAATATTTCGCATTTTAATATTCGCCTCTCCGAAAGCGAAGGAACTAGTGTTTCATTGTTGCGACATTTCGCCAAAGAAAACTTTAGACTTTCTTTATGACTAAATCCGCAAAACTCTGAGACGATTAAGGCCATCCAAAGAGATATTCACCAGAATGAGCCGTTGGATGCCCCTGGTTTAATGAACAGAAAACATTCTTGTGAAAGGTTTTGCTCATTGTCGTCCAAACCCCGTTATTTTAAGGTTAAAAAATTCGCAAAGGCAAAAAAAAAAAAAAAAAACAATTTTAAACCGCTTTCTTACATCATGAAAATTAAGATAAATTAGCTCTTGGTGTTAAACACCCATTAAAAACTGCAATAAAGAAAACAGTTTGACAAACCGGGTAGTCGTATTAGCTAATTGGCTATTATTAATTAATGATCTGCGTCAGTAACTGAATTCAAAAGCGCCTTTTATTCCTTACGCCGGTGACGAATCACAGAACACATGGTAATTTCCACTTAAACATAAATAGAGCAACGGCGGCTTGCTCCTGACAAACCGGATGAGTTTGTGAAAGCAACAACAGAACTTTACAAAATCAGCAAATATGAACACAACGGTGAATGGATCCGGCTGCTCCAGTCCGTTTAATCCTACAGCAGCAAAAATTGGAAAAACCTTTGCTCACTGCCTGATATTCGTCGCTTCGGTGCTTGGGAATTCCTTTATAGGAATAATTGTTTACAAAACGCACACCTTAAGAAAACCAATCAACTTCTTTATCGTCAACATGGCCATGTCCGACCTGCTGCCTCCAATATTCCTGATCCCACGGGATATTTCCTATCTGTACGCGAACTCCCGCTGGTATATCAGTGGTCCTCTTGGCCAGGCCATGTCTAAACTGGCTCCCTTTTTATCAGATGTCTCCACTTGTGTGTCTGTCCAGTGCCTGGTTCTGATAGCAGTGGATCGATTTGGAGCTGTTCTATTTCCCCTCCGTTCCCCACTCATCAGTTCAAAGCTGTGCCCCTTCTTCATTCTCACCACGTGGATCATCGCGATGGCAGTATATTCGCCATATTTCGTCGCCTACAAACTTGCTGTGTACCCAGGGCAATTGTTTTGTGTTTTCCGGTGGAATGAAGCCTTTGGAGAATCCTTTCCTGTTAACAATTACATACTTGCGGTATTTGTGGTATTTTATTACATCCCTATCCTCATGTTGGTCATACTTTACTCTATCAGCGTTACCAAGCTCAATTCACACAAGATTCCAGGGGAGCAATCAACCAACGCTGAGGAACAACGAGCGAAAACTGAAGAAACAGAAACGTGTTAAAGATGGCTGTTGCTATCGTGTTAAGATATATACTATGCTGGGTACCGTTCAGTATTTTCTTGTTCTTAATATTAAACTTTGTATGGGACAGCTTTCCTTGTACTTTCTTTATATACTGGAATATTTTCTGGTGAATGTCTGTCTCAAATTGTGCCATCAATCCTTGCATCTGTTTCATTTTCATTTCCAACTACGGCAATGCATTAAGGAGATTTCTCAGGTGTTTTAGCGGCGCAGTGCACGCGGCACATTGAGCAAGCGGTTCGTTGAACGTTTAGTTGAAAAAACGAACTTATGGCGGGTTAACTTTACTATTTAGAAACGAATAAAGATTTAGAGAAAGCTGCTATAGTTTACATTACTGAAAAGCACATAAATTTAGTGAAATGAAGTTTTCCAAGAAAGGATTGTTTTTCTACAAAACTATTCTGATCAAAGTTAAAAGTGATTATCACGCTCGCCAGAAAAGAATCATTGTAAATATGCCTGTTCAGATGCTGTCTAATACAAATTATTTATCTAATATTCGTTTGACAAACTTTGCTGAACAGTTCAACAACAATTCTTTAAACCTCGCACTGTAAATAAACAAGCAAGAAAGATGTAGCGGATTTCAAACCGTTCCCTGTTCGGAAATTACCTGTATAGCAGTTTCGCTGTTATTTTGGAAACACTAATTATATTATCGTTAATGCTATCGTAGAAACAAAATAAATTCAATAAAATGTTATAACGTAGTTCTCTATTTAGCTGTATTCTTTTGTCTTCCGTTCAAACCTTACCGAAATGAAAAAAAGAGCAAGTTAAATTCCACCCGCGGAACATCTTCTACCCCGCAATTTTCCTTTCGTCAGCGCTTCCTATGCCATTGGTAAAAAACGAAGTGTAAACAAACCGGGTTGTTTTACCGCGGAAGCAAGAAGTATGTAGTCACCAAAGTCTTGAACTATACTTTAATTTTTTTCCATTCATCCTTTAACTTGTTATTTTAAGCCGAAACTGACGTGGCCGCATCCAACAATTCGTTTTGTCAACAGATTTGTCGAATCGAACAAGCTCTCGATTTACAAACAAGGCGTTCTTTTATCAGGTTTATTGTCAAACACTTTTATTATGGATCTCTGGCTCGGCAGATTGAGCAAGCACTCCCTGTGTTATCACTTTACTTTACTTTACTTTTTTTCAGTCCTTTTCTTAGGTTCTGTGCGAGCTCACTGTCCATTGTTACTGAACGAAACAGAGTTTAATAGCGTCATAAACTTTCTTTCTTCTTTCGTTCTCGCCAAATTAAAATAATTCATTTCTTCACATCTGATCCACTGATCAGTGTATAATCTATGTAACACGACAAGCGCTGACACCGAAAGCAACTTCAAGACATGAGCGGGCTTATGCACGGAGATTGGTGCAAAGTTTAATAAAAGAAAAAGATTCCATTAGTATAGGTCTCGCCCGTTGATTATGGTCCAAATCAAACTGTTAATACACAGTCAGGACAAAAACTAACACACAATCAGAGAGCATTAATAAATAATAAATGAAAATACTAAATTATAGATGGTCTGTATGGGGGCATAGCTCTGTGTTAATTTCTCGGTACAACGAGTGACGAGAAAAAAAATTTAATTTCAACACTTGCCAAGATGTTCAAATATTTGTTTTTATTAGACTCTTTAAAGAAACATGTTGTATAATTGTTGGGAAAATATGTCTAAAACTCGGAGATTTTTTAGTAAAATTGAAGGCTATATAAGTATAATTGTAACCCCTCATTTACTGAATATGAATACATCAAACATCATACATTGAACTGCGGATGAAATATTAGATAGAACGGAAAGACTCTCGCAATTACTACGAAACTTAAGCAGTTGCGAACAGACAGCCTGAAAAAACTTCAGGCTTGAACGAGATTCGAAACCATGACTTCTGCGATGCCAGTGCATGGCTCTACCAACTGAGCTATCAAGTCAACTGGTCTTATTGTGAGTTCGTTATATACCAGTGAATGATGAATATTAATAAATGAATATGAATATATAAAGCATCAGGATGTTTCAGTAAACAGGACGTTTATTGAGCAGGCTTTTCAGATGCAAAACAGCTCAGTTAAAGATGCAACGATAGTCGAACAGTTGAAAACATATTTTAACAAGTTTTTCCCAAAACTTCAGTTCCACAAAACAGACCTAGATCAAAAATGTTTTTAGTCCACCTTAGGTATAAGAATCAACAAAAAAGATGGAGGCTTTGGCTTTGTAAGAAATTGCATCAAAAGATTACAATAATACATTCAAGGAAGTGCATTGAGTATAGGCATAAACAACAGCTTGATTTTGCAGCTTCATATACATATTCAAATTCAATAAGTGAGGAGTTAGAATAATAATAATAATAATAATAATAATAATAATAATAATAATAATAATAATAATAATAATAATAATAATAATAATAATAATAATGATAATAACAATAATAAATTCAAAGACGTGTTAGTCTGGGAGCAAATGCTATGAAATAAAGTCTCGTTGGAATTTTGTGGTGAAAGCAAACCACCTATCTTGACATGTTACGGAGACCCTAAATGACGAGAAAAATGTTGGCACTTCAGCAATCTGTTAGTAGATCAATTATCGACTCATCAATTAAAGCATGGAAAGTACAGCACGGAAAACCAGGCTCGCATTCTTTCATGTCTGATATTATAAGTTTTTCCTGAACTCATCATCGCACCAGATTGACGAAAACTATTATCATCTGTCTTCCTGAAGTTGGAAAAGAGAGAAACTGTGAGCATTTTAGGAGCTGGGACTAGGCACGTGGATGCACGCAGACACATACACAGACAAAAACAGAAAAAAGTTGTATCCCTCTCAAGTGCGTGCAGCTAAAATGATCTAAAATTGATTTTTATTTTACTGTTCCACTGTATGGGCTGGTACTTATAAACAGAACATCCATAAATTACAACTTTTGCAGAACTTTGCTGCCCGTATACAATCATATTACCCCGGCCATGAAAGCTTTTTGCTAGCTAACCGTTGAGGAACAACTTCGGTTGCGAGACGCAACAATGATGTACAAATGTGTTAACAATTTAGTGCCACCATATATTAGCTGTAAAATAGGGAAGCGATCCAATGCGCACGCTTACAACCTCTGCAACAGTGAAGATCTAAACCTGCCAGGATGCCGGACAGCGGCTGTCCAGAGTGGCTATTTTTATAGGGCAACAAAAGTGTGGAATAGTCTCAGTAACAACACTAGAACTGCCCGATCATTAAGATCATTCAAAAAGCATGCAAAGGCAGAATTAATGAAAAAATAAGACACCGGTTGTTGACTATTATTAGCAGTAGCAATTTTACGTTGTTATTATATCAGGAATATGTAAGCTATTATATTTTATATTGTTAGCTTTTAGTTGTAATTTATACACATATTGTAAATTGGTTCCGAAAAACCCCTCGGGAAGAATTAATAAAGTATTGTATTGTAATGTATTATCTTGTATTGTATTGCCTTGACACTTTTCCTTAAAAGTCGAAAAAACACTTGTATAAAATTCTGGAGATATGATTTAATGTTGATAGTTCCTGTATTTCAGAGAGGACTGATGTGGATATCAATAAAGAGTATTTACGGTCGGCAGTTTCTTTATGAAAATAGAGGGCCGCCATATCTTCTTACAGTCGTTGTATTGATGCTTCCCCTAACGAAACTCGTTCTGTTATGTTTATTTCGATAATTTTTGCACAATGATGGAGCCTGAATCAGTTACTGAAGTTACTCCACTAGCAAAAGTTGCAAGATTTTAATGTATCGATTTCTCACGATGAATAATATGTCAAACACACACACAGTTGAGGAGCTTGTGGAGAGACCTGTTGATCATAAGAAAGTTCTTCAAGTTTTGAAAAAGAACGAGCATGCTATGGCGATGGAATATATCCAAAAACGTGGAAACGGCAGGTAAATACTACCTCACAAGATCTTACAACAAACTCGGCGACATGGCATAGGACAAGAAAGACAGCAGCCAGTCGCGCATCACATCACAGACACCACAAACATAGCTAAAGTCCCAACGAAGAAGCTGCTTTCTCATGTTAACACAAAACAGGAGCTAAGTCTTATCTTGCTCTGAAGATGATCAACACAGACGATTGGAAAGCGTATAGTTGTGGCATGGGTAAGTCAATACAAAGCTACTTACAAAGACATGTACCACCTTCACAGCAATCAAGAGAAAGCTGATACGAAATTATTGCTGCATGCTTTGGATAGCCTCAGGTGCCACCAGAATCCGCATCCATTCTCCAGACATGAATGTTTTTGTCTTGTCTCTAAGGCGTTATCCTGAATTGTGTGAGGCTGTAGCTTTCGTAACTGGAGTAGCCATTGAGTCCATGGCGTACAATTCCATACATCATGGCAGCCGCGCAGGCGCACACGCGCTCAATCCAGTCTTAAAATTTAAACGCCGATCAAATACTTAACAAAGAAATAAGTGGAATTTTGCCCTACCTTGATTTATTTGTCTTTCCCAAGTCAGAACGATACAACATTTCCACGTTCCACAAATCTGAACGTAGAGACAACTATATCTAGTAACAGTCGAACCGTATTGTTATTGCTTTTGGACTTTCCTCGCGGTTCCTGAACAACTTTATCATTCACAGTAAAAACCGCCAAGTTCGCCATACTTCGCTTCTTCTCATTGTCTAGCCAGAGCCGGAGTGCGTGTACACATTCTCAACTTGTCTCCTTCTCAGAAGCGCTGGTCAGTTTCCACAAATCGCCTTCCAAAGTTTAGATTTGTAAGCTTAATTTCATCGCAAGTGCAATGCCTTACGAGTTGTATTCGTTGTTCCCAATCGGGTTAAATATCGGTAAAAACATGTCTTGTTTTCCTTAGCCCGTGACATCTGAAGGGACCGACGAACTGAAGGGTTTATCAACCTTTTCACCGTTGTAAACATCGGCCGCCAAGTCGAAACTGTTCAGTTTATGTTCAGCTTATATGACAGATTTTTGCTTCACTTCTAAGTACGCTGTAGAGCTTTTCCAGCGGTTTCGGGCTTATTCCAAACAGAGTTGACTTCGCGTGACAAAGTGGTGTGACAATGCGGCTAATGATTGCGCAATGATGCAATAACAAGAAAACACGGGTTTTTGTTCTTTTCAACTTGCTTTTTATTTCAATATTTGCTAAATAATATAATTTTATCGCTTAATAGTCAATTCTACGGATTTTTACGTATTTTATTGAAAGGAAAAGAAAAACTGCGTTAGCCCACACATCGAGCCGCTGACTGTATGAAATTGTGGGCCATGATTCCACTACGATCAATCGTTGAAGCGCTCGGTCCTGACAGAACAGCAACCTTGCCAGGATTCCATGCACTAATTGGAGCAGACAACAGGATAAGGAAAGCAAGTATGTTAAAAAAAGTTCCAGCGAGCAGGTCCAGAAATTATTACTGCTCTTGCAGATTTTGGTACAAGTGAAAAGCCGACTAAAGCTACCGAGGCTGCCCTTGAGCACTTCGTCTGCCAATTGTATGTACCTAATACAGTGATTACCCAAAATTGGGATGCTAGTTGGTGGTTGTTCAGGAAAAAAACAGGTGCAGTCTGACAGATTACCAACTACCAAGGCTGCTATACACGAAGTATTATTGAGAGCACATCACCAAGCTATGGTATGGAACAATGACAAAGTAACCAACCCTGAATTACCATCGCCGCAAGATTACGGTTGGATGATGGAAGACAACGAATGATTACCGGTGATGTCAAGACTGCCAGCAGCAAAACCAATTCTTATCTCTGGTTGTGACCATCTGGTCTTGGTTGAATTACAGTCGTAAAAATGTTTACAGCACACTGTAACGTAACACGTGATTTGAGTGATCCTTGTAGTTAAGTTGTAGAAAAGATGTAAAATGGAGTAGAATAGTCTTAGATTACTTGTAGGGTAGACGTAGAATGCAACTGAATAATTGTAGAATTGTCGTTGAGTGTCTTACACCCTTAACAAAGCAGTTTTTACTATCTTTAATAAGCTTTCTTCCTTTTTCAAGAAAACAATTCTTTTCTTTACTCCTGTTCTACCGTCGGCTAATAATCCATATAACAAGCTAACTATTGACACTGAAAACAAATAAGAGACATCGACGCACTGGCTTATGTATGTAGATTAATAAAAGTTAAACATGGACCCCAAAAGAAAACATTAAAACAAAACAATTAAAATAGCATATTTGCTAAGTTTGATCTTTTCGAATGCTTTAGCTGAAAATTTATGTCACAGAAAAGTTAAGTAAACAGAATCTGATTTCACGAATGTACGAAATGTTGTCGGCCTTACGAAAATGCTAGCTGGTCAAATACTTCGCATTTTAATCGAGATATTCGTCTCTCTGAAAACAAAAGGAACTAGTGCGCCAGTGTTACGAAATTGTAAGCTGTCGTTTTAATTTGCCGAAGAAAACTTTAGACTTTCTTTATGACTAAATTCGTGAAATTCTGAGGCGATTAAGGCCTCCAAGGAGACATTCACCAAAACAAACCGTTGGGAGCCGCTGGTTTAATAAAAAAAATATTCGATTGATAGGTTTGGCTCTTTGTCGTCCACAGGGAAATTTAAGCCAAGGATCAGTTAACTTTGTGGGGCTATTCAGGGATTATCAGAGTTCCTTGTTGGGTATTTTACGGATATAATGTCCTTTTGAACCTTAGCATTGACAATATCATTAAACAAAGAGTAAAGTTAACTTAGGATACAGCACAGGTTCATGCCCGATCAATTTATTCCGTGTCCATGTACGATATACCATTCGAAAGGTTTCGATCAGGGCATTTCACAGTAAATCTTACTAACTGAAACAAGTTTTCGCTTAGAGAGAAATTGGCTCAATTGTCAAGAGAAATACTTCAACGTAATAGTATCGCACAGTAGCTTGATTTTTCATCTCTCAGGGCGCAGAAAGATAAAAACGGTCAGAATTTTTTAAAAGAAATTGTTCATTTTATTAAAACCAGGATCATTGGTTTCTTGGTCGGACATGGGGTGGCTACGGCATATCTATCATCTCATATCTATCGCGCGCTCCTGAAATATTTGTTGACTGTAGCATAACCACAGGCAAGAAGGTTAAGATTCTTGAGTCCATGTAATGAGCGAGTTATAGCGTGCGAACAGATAAACGTTTAACAATACTTCATATTTACTGAGATCGCTCAACGAATCGATGTTTAGCCCTGCAAAAAGAGCGCACGATTTGCATGCCGTCGTTTAATTAGGTTTTAATTATCATGTTTCCCGACAACTAACTCGGTCTTGTAAAAAAGCTTTCTATGCGTTGTTACCGTTTCACTATCGCTAAAAAAACGCAATTTGTAATTCACTACCCTTGATATCATTTTTTTTTTCTTTTTTCAAGTAAACTTAAACAATTCACTTCTTTAATTTACGGGAATACACCAGATCTCCCGATCGATAATCATGATGAGCGCCGACTCAGGTAGCAATTAAAAGACATCTGCGTTACAGTTTCTGCACGTAGACTCCTGAAAAGTTCAACAAAGGAAGTTTAATTTTCCATCGATATATGTAACAAATTGACGTTGACTGAAAGCAATAATGATAATAGAGCGAGTGCGACGAAAACAAATAAAGCAGCAACACTATACGATGGGTCTTTACTCAGTTGGAGCAATTAGCTCTGACGGTTGTCGGTAAACTGAACAATATCATTTGATGATGGTTACTTAATTTCTTACCATTAGATCGCCTCGCCAAATTTGTCGGCTAAACGGCAAATTAGGGGAACGAGAGACAATTTCTGTTAAAAGGCGTTAAGACATATTGTCCGGGATAAAGATGGCCAAATTCAAAAGGTTTTTGTAGGAACTCAAGGGAATAAATCGTTTTAAGGGTCAGAACTGTTTAGAAAGGTTTGGCAAACTTCAAGTGGGCAAAGATTTCACTGAAACATTAGTTTTGCAGGGTAGGCCGGAAGTAATTCTCAGTTTACACCGTCATATCCTTCAGGCGACAAATGGTAAACAGCGTCTGTCTGTTTTCTTTCCATTTTTGTCTTTTTATTTAAACTCTGTCCAACATCCCGAATTACTACACCCTTCATTTTTTTAATGCACTTTTCTCTTCCAAAGAATCAGTCCGTCGGGAAAATCAAACTGAAGCAGTGAAAAACTTTGGGAAAATATATTAGATTTTCGTAATGGTGCGAAATTAATGTGATAAACAAAAACGTTTTGCACCTGTGTGTAAAGAAGGAGAAAATTAAAGAAGGACAATCCGCTAAACAAAACGCAATTCACAATTCACTACCCTTGATATCATTTCTTCTTTCTTTTTCAAGAAACAATTCCCTTCCTTTACATGGATGCACCAGATCTCCCGATCAATTACTATGATGCAAGTGCCGACTCAGAGAGCAATAAAAAGACATCTGCGTTACAGTTTCTGCACGTACACTCCTGAAAAGTTCAACAAAGGAAGTTTAATTTTTCATCGACATGTTTCAAAAATTGAAGTCGTGTCAAACCAACAAATGGTAATAGAGCGAGTGAGACAAAAATAGATAAAGTAACACAAACACTACAATTAGCTGGAAAAATTAGCTCTGACGGTTGTCGGAAAACGAAACAATATCATTTGATGATGTTTACTTAGTTTCTTACCATTAGATCGCCTCGACAAATTTCAAAGACCTCTAAACGACAAATTATGGGGACGAGAGAAAATTTCTGTGAAAAGGTGTTATCTTCGTTATTATTTTCTGGCAAAGCTGGCCAAAATTCAAAAGCTTTTTGGAGGAATTCAAGGAAATAAATCGTTTCACAAGTCAGAACTATTTAGAAAGGTTTTGCAAACTTTAAGAAGTAAAGATTTCACTGAAGCATCAGTTTTGCGGGGGAGACCGGAAGTGATTCTCAGTTTACATTGTCATACTACAGGCAACGAATGGCGTAAACATTGTATCTCCGTGTTTTCTTTCCGTTTTTGTCTTTTTATTTGAGCTCTGTCCAACATCCCGAATGATTACACTCTTTAGTTTTTTCATAAAATCGGTGTTCGGGAAAATCAAACTGAAGCAGTGAAAAACTTTGGAAAAAATATGTTAGATTTCCGCTATGATGCACGGTGAATGTGATACCAAGTTTTTTCACCTGTGTGTGAAGAGGGAGAAAATTAAGAGAGACGATGCGAAGCAACGTTTCTGCATATCTTTAGTAACTGAACAACATGAGGAAGAAACAAGGCGTGACTTTCTGATTTAAGGACTGAATGGGAAAGATTAGACTTCGCCGGAGTTATACACTAAAAAGAAATGAGATTATGTCGTCGTAAAATCAGGTACCAAGAACTCGAGTTTGTTTAGAATTTCAACTTCCCGGCTCGATCAACACTTAGTGACGATAACTTTTTCAGAGCAAAGGAAAGACAGAAACGCTGACAAAAGCAAAAAAAAGAAAATAAAAACAAATATGAATATTAAGAGAGCTTAGAGATGAAATGACTGTGAATACAGGACCAAAAATCTTTGAAGGATAACATAATTTGCTAACCATCTCACGTTAAATTAAATGTTTTTGACAATATTCCTGTCAATTGCCTTTACAAGTGACACTGGCCAGAATGTTATTTGTGGTTTTCCGTTGATGTTTTTGGGGGTGGAAATTGATCTGGAAAAAGATTAAAGGCTTTGCCATGTGCACATTCTTTGTTTGCTAAAAATATCTTTCTTGAAACAAATCGTTACCTTGTTCTATCGTCAGATGATGAGCTCATTTCGCGGCCGCATTAGATTTAACTTAACTTCACAGACAGTTTTTCTGTTACTGCTTTTTTTATTAATCCGTTATTTAAAATAGCGTTAGTTTCTAGGTATTTTTTCTCTCAGTTTTATAATTTTATTGAACACTTGGCTACTTTGCCCGCTTACTCAAAACAGATAAAAATAATTAATCAACGGTTACCGCCGTTGATTAAAAAAATTGTTCACTTCTCAACAAAAAATACTGCTTCATGAAAATCAACTCGAAGAAAACAGACATATCCAACTGCAACTAAATATTCAATAAATGACCCTCTTTCACTGGCGGTGGATTGCCATCCTGATGAATTTTTTTCTTGCTATAGTCGTAAATTTATGTTAGTTTATGTACCAAATAACCTTAGAAACAAATTCGTTCTTTTCAATATCAGGGGGAACTCAACGAGAACATTTAAGCTCTATGCTTAAAATGTTGTCTCGTGTGTTTCCAGATGGTTTGGTGGCCTTTTAGGGGCATATTTGAGTAAGCTAATATAGTATGACCTGTTCAATTCTTTAGCTGAAAATTTAAGCTTTAGAAACTGGAATCTCATTTTCCGAATGTATGAAATGTTTTTGTGGCATTTTTATCGAGACATTCGCCCCTCTGAAAACCAAAGGATCTAGTGTGCCAGTGTTACGACATTTTGAGACGTCGTATTTTCCAAAGGAAACTTTAAACTTTCTTTATGACTAAATCGGCAAAACTCTGAGGTGATTAAGGCCATCTAAAGAGATATCCACCAAAGTGAACCTCTGAGAGCCCCTGGCTGAATTAGAAGAAAACATTCTATTGAAAGGTTTTGCTCATTGTCGTCCAAAACCCGTTGCTTTAAGGTTTTAAAATTCACACTGAAAAGAAATTATTCTCAGGTTTGTTTACTGCCGATATACTTTTTAGTTTTAAACAACACAATTTTAAACCGCTTCCTTACATCATAAACTAATAAGATAAATTATCTCTTGGTGTTAAGCACCCATTAAAAACTGCAATAAAGAATACAGTTTGACAAACCGAGAAGACGTATCAGCTAATTGGCTATTATTAATTAATGATCTGCGTCAATGAAATTCAATAGCGCCTTTCTTTCCTTGCGCCGGCGACGAATCACAGAACACATGGTAATTTCCTCTTAAACATAAATAGAGCAACGGCGGCTTGCTAATGACAAACCGGATGAATTTGTGAAAGCAACCACAGAACTTTAGAAAATCAACAAATATGAACACAACGGTGAATGGATCGTTGACTTGCTCCATTCCGCTCAATCCTACAGCAGCAAAAATTGGAAAAACCTTCGCCTACTGCCTGATCTTTGTCGTTTCGCTGCTTGGGAATTCCTTTATAGGAATAATTGTTTACAAAACGCACACCTTAAGAAAACCTATCAACTTCTTTATCGTCAAAATGGCCATGTCCGACCTGCTGTATCCAATATTTCATTTTCCGTGGAAGGTGACAAATCTTCACGCGGACTCCTGGCTTATCAGCGGTGTTCTTGGCCACGCCTTGTGTAAACTGGCTCTCTTCTTAACAGATGTCTCGTTTTGTGTGTCTGTCCAGAGCCTCCTTCTGATAGCAGTGGATCGATTTGGAGCTGTGGTATTTCCCCTCCGTTCTCCACTCATCAGTTCAAAGCTGTGCCTCTTCTTCATTCTTGCCACGTGGATCATCGCGATGGCAGTATATTCGAAATATTTAGTCGCCTACAAACTTGTTGTGTACCCAGGACGACTGCTTTGTTTGGCGCGGTGGAATGAAGCCTTTGGAGAATCCTTCTCTGTTAAAAATTACTTCCTTGCATTATTTGTGGTATTACTTTACATCCCCATCGTCATGTTGACCATACTTTACTCTATCATCGTTATCAAGCTCAAGTTACAGAGGCGGCCTGGCGAACAATCAACCAACGCTGAACAACAACGAGCGAAAAGGAACAAAAACGTGTTACAGATGGCCATCGCTATCGTGTCGGGGTTTGTACTGTGCTGGGTACCCCTAAGTATTGCCTTCTTACTATTCAACTTTGCACGGGACAGTTTGCCTTGTAGCTTCTTTATATACTGGGATACTTTCTGGTTTATGGGTATCTCAAATTGTGCCATCAATCCTTGCATCTGTTTCATTTTCAGTTCCAACTATCGTATTGCACTAAAGAGACTCCTCAGGTGTTTTAGCTGCGCAGAGCAGAGCGAGTAATTTTTAAGTCTTCCGCCGTAACTGAGCAAGCGATTCATGGAACTCTCAGTCGAAAAAACGATTTATATTATGGTGGGTCTACTTAATTTACTATTTAGGAACGAATCATGATTTAGAGAAAGCCGTGCTGAACTTAACATAAATGAAATTCAGATAAATTTAGTAAAATGAAGTTTTCCAATAAAGGATTGCTTTTCTACAAAACTATTCTGTGGAAAGTTAAAAGTGATTATCTCGCTCGCCGGAAAAGAATCATTGTAAATATGCCTGTTC
This sequence comes from Pavona decussata, assembly GCF_977016875.1. Taxonomy (NCBI): domain Eukaryota; kingdom Metazoa; phylum Cnidaria; class Anthozoa; order Scleractinia; family Agariciidae; genus Pavona; species Pavona decussata. Next base: position 3,043,932 of record NW_028145462.1, read on the forward strand.
AGATGCCGTCTAATCCAAATTATTTATCTGGTATTCGTTTGACAAACTTTGCTGAACAGTTCAACAACAATTCTTTAAACCTCGGACTGTAAATAAACAAATAAGAAAGATGTAGCGGATTTCAAATCGTTCCCTGTTTTGAATTTACCTGTATAGCAGTTTCGCTGTTATTTTGGAAACACTAATTATATCATCGTTAGCTGTATCGTAGAAACAAAATAAAATCAATAAAATGTTATAACGTAGCTCTGTATTTAGCTGCATTCTTTTGTCTTCTGTTCAAACCTTACCGAATTGAAAAAAAGCAAATTAAATTGCTGCACCTGACTTCTTCTACTCCGCAATTTTCCTTCCATCAGCGCTTCCTATATATGTCATTGCCACAAATAACAAATGCAAACAAACCGGGTTGTTTTACCCCGGAAGCAAGAATCACGGCTTGTAGTCACCAAAGTCTTGAACTGTAGTTTAATTTTTTTTAATACTGTAAGTTGTTATTTTAAGCCGAAACTGACTTGGCCGCATCCAACAATTCATTTTCTCAACAGATTTGTCGAATCGAACAAGCCCACGATTTACAAGGCATCCTTTTGTCAGGACGTTTAAATGGGGTTGACAGACCTGCACGACTCCCGCTGTGTGCCCATTGTGTTTATAAAAGCCTTTATAGTTTTGCTTTAACAAGCATGTCTTTAAGCGATTTTCCTTTTCTATAAGAGATCAAGGGAGGTTCCTTGTATATCTCTCTTAGTAGCGGCTGGTTTTGTATTAAATGCCATTTGTCCATTAAAATGTTTTTCAAACATTGCAGTGATGGTTGAAATTGTGTCACGAAGGGTAGAATTTTCTTGTGCGCTTTCTGTTTTTGTGTAAGAGCGTTCTTTCTTTCTGCGAAGTTAACTTCGGAGAGGATTTTGTCCACCAGGTTACTAGGATAATGTTTTCCTCAAACACTACTTTAGAAGAGTTTGTCCTCAGAAGTCTAAGAGCCTCTCCTTTAACGAAGCCTTTTTTGACGCCTGCTGGGTGGCAACTGTTGTAGTTTGTGTACTGAAATGTTTCAGTAGGTTTGTAATGTGTGCGCACGTCGAGAATTGATTCTTTCTCGAATCTCTCTCCCTTATATACTGTTGTATCCAAGAATGTTGTTTCTATTTGTGAGACTTCAGCGGTAAACTTTATGGTAGGGTGGTACGAATTTGCTTGCTCAATGAAATGTTCTATTTCTTCTTTGTTTGCATCCCACAAACAGAATACATCAACAATGAACCTTTTCCACGTTAGGGGTTTCTTAACGCTCTGCCTCAAAATCTCCTTTTCTATAGATGCCATAAAGATGTTGGCAAAAGCTACCGCCATTTTAGTACCCATGGCAGTTCCGTGTGTTTGGAGATAGTCTTTCCCGTTAAATTGGAAGGAGTTCTCCTTCAGTATAAGGCTGAGCATTTCCCTGAGGAAATTTGTAGCTATAGGAGGGTTGTTGGCATGAAAGTTCTCGTATGCGTTGCATACTATAGTGATTCCTTCCTCCTGTTGGATATTCGTGTAAAGGCTAGTGACATCCATTGAGACTAGAAAAGCGTTTCTAGGCACCCTAGTGCTTTCAATAAATTTTATGAAATCTGTCGTATCTTTAAGATACGAGTCCTGTATTTGTGCTATTGGCTGAAGTAGTTTGTCTACGAATGATGATAGGCGTTCTGTTGGGCCATCACACCCAGATATGATAGGTCTTCCGACTAATGTCGGTTTGTGAATTTTTGTGAGGGTATAAAACACTGGGATTCGAGGCGGATTTGGTGTAAGGTTAAACCATTTAACCGTCATTTCGTCTATGCACCCTGCTTGGTGAAGGGCAGTAATGAGGTGTTTAACTCTCTGGGATGTGTCTCTAATCATTGGTTTGTCTAGTGGCTGATAGTTATTCCTATCGTCCAATTGTTTCTGTCCCTCATTGATTTTGTTTTCTCTATTCATAACGACGGTTGTTGTGCCTTTATCTGCTTTTTTGAGAATAATTTCTTTGTTGTTAATAAGCTCCTTGAGAGCTCGTCGCTCGCCGGGTGGCAGATTATTTTTAGGTTTAACCAGTGGAGTTTCTGCAAGCTTTATTTTGACTTCTTCTAAGTAAGTCTCAAGAGCAACTGACCGCTGAATCGGTGGAATCCAACTGGATTTCACGTGAAATGGATGTTGCTCAGTATTTTTGTCATGATAAGTATATTGAAGGCGCATCCTTCTTGCAAATTGGTTGAAGTCTGAAATTAGCTGGCGCCTTATCTGGTTTTCTTTCATGACAGGTGTTGGAATGAATTTCAAACCTCGAGAGAGTAAATTGATCTGCTCTGTAGTCAATTGTGTATCTGAGAGGTTTTTGATGTGTTACTTGCGTAATTCTATAGTCTCTCTAGACTTTTTTTGCTGTAAAGTATTTTTCCGCGTTCTTCGTTTGTAATTTCTAACAGTGAATGCATTTCTTTTTGTCCCTTTCTCCCTTCCCCCTTTTGAGACAGAGAGTACACTGGGATAAGATTCACTTTGTTTATTTTTACAATCATCAATCTTTGACAATAGTTGCGTGAACATGTCAATCTTCGCTTGGATATTCGATGCGAACTTAAGTACATCAGTACTCACTCACGTGTACATTTCCGTCTCTAGGCGCCGATGGCGTCCTGCTTTTTCTAGTTTGAAAAACACTAGTTTTGTTTCTCTCGCGAGACATTTCTTGCTCAACCTTGATGCGTTTACTTTGTAGTTGTTCAATGCGCCTCCGGTGGAATTTCGCTAAAGTGCGAATAAATTCCTGTTCGGCAGTTTTTCTAATCGAGCTTATTTCTTTCTTAAATTGTTCGTCTGGCGTGATATTTGCACGCACGCTATATCTAAGAGTCTTAGGACAGGTTCCGTCCTTGATGTGTGCCCTCAGTTTCTTAATTGCTGTCTCAGATCTTTCGATCTTAGTGTTGAGGGACAAAACTTCCATGGCTCGACGCGGCTTTTTGCCGTCTTGGCTCTGATGCCGGTTTGGCGTGTCTAATTTCCGTTTGCGCTCGTTGGGCTTCCTTGCACCAAGCTGGTTTTCAACTGGGTTCCTCGTAACTTTTTCATGGGTAGGCTGAGGTGCTGGATTTTCTCGTGTCGCCTGAGGTGCTGGATTTTCTCTCGCTGGCTGAGCGTCAGGGATCTCAATATCCCCTGTGTCTTCTTCGGTCTCGCTAAAGTCAATCTCGTCCCCAATGTCTAGAATGGACTCATTGGGATCGTCTTTGGCTGGCTGGTTTGGTCTAAGTTGACCATCTTCTGTAAGGATTTGAACATTCTCCATAGTTGTAACTGAAGCAAGTAACCGAAACCAGCTTTACCAGGCTTTTTAGGTAACTTTTGACTAAGCTAACCAGGAAAGTCTGGTAAAACCAGGCATACCAGACTCTTAACCAGACTTGAGTTCAAACCAAAAGCCTGGTAAGCCTCTTCACCAGGCTTACCAGTCTTTTTACCAGGCTTTTGTTGCAACGGGTTTATTGTCAAACACTTTTATCATGGATCTCTGGCTCGGCAGATTGGGCAAGCACTCCCCGTGTTATTACTTCACTTTACTTTACTTTTTTTCAGTCCTTTTCTTAGGTTCTGTGCGAGCCCACTGTCCATTGTTTCTGTTTTACAAACCCTCAGAATAAAACAGATTTTAATAGCGTGATAAACTTTATTTTCTCTTTCGATCTCGCCAAATTAAAACAATTCTCAGTTTCTTCACATGTGTTTCACTGATCCGTGTATAATCTATATATCATGACAAGCGCTGACACAGAAAGCAACTTTAAGACACGAGCGGGCTTATGCACGTAGACTGGTGCAAAAGTGCAATAATAGGAAAAGATTGCATTGGTAGGTCTTGCCAACTGATTATCGTCCAAATCATAGTGTTAATACACAGTTAGGACAAAAACTAACAGACAAACAAACAGAGGGCATTAATAAAAATAGATGAAAATACTTAATTATAGAGGGACTGTATGGGGACATAGCTCCGTGTTGATTTCTCGGTACAACGAGTGACGTGAAAAAAATTAATTTCCTCACTTGCCAAGATGTTCAAATATTTGTTTTTATTAGACTCTTTAAAGCAATATGTTGCATAATTGTTGGAAAAATATGTCCAAACCTCGAAGGTTTTTCAGTAAAAATTAAAGGTTATAAGCATAAGGGTAACGGACTTGTACGTTTTTTAACGATTGTTAAACCCGCTCGTTTTTTCACCTCACCAGCGCTGTTTTTTTTTTGTTTTGCCATCGCCTTTCACAACAGCTGCAAACATCAGATCATAACAAACCGCGTTATTTTAGCACTCATTTTTTCTACTTATAATTATTTTCTCGGAAACCTGATCAGGGTTTTAATTATAATAAAATCGTTTCCTAGTTCTGCCCAATGAGCTCACTCTTTTCTTGGTATCTTTTTACCAGGTTTTACCAAATTAACATGGCGAATTTTCCGACCGTCGCACGGATCAACTTTAGTTCTTTTTCCTCTTTTATACCTGTTCTGTCGTCAGCTAATAATCCATATAACCAGCTAAATATTGACAGTGAAAGCAACTAAGAGACACCTACACACTGGCTTATGTATGTGGATTTGTCAAACTTTAAACAGGGGAGCGCAAACAAAACATCTTCAAAGAAAAACGCTCATATGTTGTCTCCTGTGTTTTCAGATCGTTCGGTGGCCTTCTAGAAGCGTATTTGAGTAAACTAATATAGTATGATCTGTACGGATATTTCATCAGAAAATTTTAGCCGCAGAAAGTTAGTTTAGAAAACGAAATCTCATCGTTTCCCGAATGTATGAGCTGTTGTCGGCTTTACGAAAATTCTAGCTGGTGTAACATTTCGCGTCTTAATATTTGCCTCTCCGAAAGCGAGAGGAACTGGTGTTTCATTGTTGTTTATTTTTGAGCTGACATTAAATTTCACCGCAGGAAACTTTATACTTTATTTATGACTAAATGCGCTAACCTCTGAGGCGATTAAGGCCATCCAAAGAGATATTCATCAAAATGAACCGTCGGCGGCCCTTGGTTTAATAAAAAGAAAACATTCTATTGAAAGATTTTGCTCATGGTCGTCCAAAGCCCGTTTTTTAAAAGATTAAAAATTCCCAAAGAGAAAATTATTCTCAGGTTTGTTTGCTGTCTCTATACTTTTTAGTTTCAATAAACACAATTTTAAACTGCTTCCTTACATCAAAAATAAGATAAATAAGCTCTTGGTGTTAAATACCCATTAAAAGCTGGAATAAAGAAAAAACAGTTTGACAAACCGAGCAGACGTATTAGCTAAATAGCTATTATTAATTAATGATCTGCGTCAGTAAATTCAGTAGCGCATTTTTTTCCTTGCGCCGGTGACGAATCATACAATACATGGAAATTACCTCTTAAGCATAAATTAAATAGAGGAACGACGGCTTGCTTTTGACAAACCCGATGAGAAAACAGAACTTTAGCAAATATGAACACAACGGAGAACGGATCGATGACTTGCTCCAGTCCGTTCAATCCTACAGCAGCTAAGCCTGGAAAAACCTTCGCTTACTGCCTGATATTCGTCGTTTCGCTGATTGGGAATTCCTTTATAGGAATAATTGTTTACAAAACGCACACCTTAAGAAAACCTATCAACTTCTTTATCGTCAACATGGCCATGTCCGACTTGCTTTTTCTAATATTCCTGTTTCCGTGGGAAATAACATATTTACACGCAGACTCCTGTATTATCAGTGGCCCTCTTGGCCAGGCCTTGTGTAGACTGGCTCCCTTTTTATCAGATGCCTCGTTTGGTGTGTCTGTCCAGAGCCTGCTTCTGATAGCAGTGGATCGATTTGGAGCTGTGGTATTTCCCCTCCGTTCTCTACTCATCAGTTTAAAGCTGTGCCCCTTCTTCATTCTCGCCACTTGGATCATGGCAATGTTAGTCCACTCGCCATATTTAGTCGCCTTCAAACTTGTTCTGTACCCAGGACAACTGCGTTGTCTGGCGCGTTGGAATGAAGCCTTTGGAGAATCTTTTTCTGTTAAAAATTACCAGCTTGCGATGTCTGTGGTATTTTATTACATCCCCATCGCTATGTTGGCCATAATTTACTCTGTCATCGTTATCAAGCTCAAGTCAGAGAAGATTCCAGGCGAGCAATCAACCAACGCTGAGCAACAACGAGCGAAAAGAAACAGAAACGTGTTGAAGATGGCCATTGCTATCTTTTTAGGGTTTGTACTGTGTTTTGTACCCTGGAGCATTACCGTGTTACTATTATACTTTGCACGGGACAGTTTGTCTTGTGGCTTCTTTATATCCTGGTATATTACCTTTTTCATGGCTACCTTAAATTGTGCCATCAATCCTTGCATCTGTTTCATTTACAGTTCCAACTATCGCAACGCATTAAAGAGACTCCTTAGGTGATTTAGCTGCGCAAAGCATAACGAGTAATTTTTAAGTCTTCCGCCATAACTAAGCAAGCGGTTCGTTGAACTCTCTGTCGAGAAAACGAACCTATGGCGGGTTTACTTTACTATTTAGGAACGAATCAAGATTTAGGAAAAGATGCTGAACTTCAAATAAACGAAAACAACATAAATTGAAGTTCTTGAAAAAAGGACTGGTTTTCTAGAAAACTATTCTGATTAAAGTTAAAAGTTGTTATCTCGCTAGCCGGAAAAGAATCATTGTAAATATCTCTATGCAGGTGCCGTGTAATACAACTTATTTATCTGATGTTCTTTTGAGAAAGTTTGCTGAACAGTTCAACAAGAATTCTTTTAACCTCGGACCGTAAATAAACAAATAAGAAAGATGTAGCGGATTTCAAACCGTTCCCTGTTCGGAATTTACCTGTGTAGCAGCTTCGCTGCTATTTTGGAAACACTAATTAATATATAATCGTTAGCCGTATCGTAGAAACAAAATAAACTCAATAAAATGTTAAAACGTAGCTCTGTATTTAGCTGCACTCTTTTGCCTTCCGTTCGACACTCACCGAACTGAAAAATAGCAAGTTAAATTGCACCTGAACATCTTCTACCCCGCAATTTTTCTTTCATCAGCGCTTCCTATGTCATTGCCAAAAATAACTAGTGTAAACAGACCGGTTTGTCGTACTGCGGAAGCAACTTGAGAATCTTGTAGTCACCAAAGTCTTGAACTATAGGATAATATTTTTCTTTCATCCTGTGAGTTGTTATTTTAAGCCGAAACTGACTTCGCCGCATCCAACAATTCGCCGTTTTCTCAACAGATTTGTCGGATCGAACAACCCCACGATTTATAAGGCATCCTTTTATCAGGTTTATTGTCAAACACTTTTAACGCGAGTCTGTGGCTCGGCAGATTGGGCAAGCACTCCCCGTGTTATTACTTCACTTTACTTTTTTTCAGCCCTTTTCTTAGGTTCTGTGCATGCGGCTCGCTGTCCATTGTTACTGTTTTACAAACCTTCAGAACAAACAGTTTAAAAGCGTGAAAAACTTCGTTTCTTCTTTCGCTCTCGCCACATTAAAACAATTCTCAGTTGCTTCACATCTGCTCCACTGATCAGTGTGTAATCTATATAACACGACAAGCGCTGACACAGAAAGCAACTTCAAGACATGTGCGGGCTTATGCACGTAGACTGGTGCAAAAGTGCAATAAAACGAAAAGATTCCATTGGTATAGGTCTCGCCCACTGATTATTGCCCAAATCAACCTGTTAATACAACAAATAGGGCAAAAACCAAGAAACCGAGAGCATTAATAAATAATAAATAATGATACTAAATTATGGAGGGTCTGTATGGTGGCATAGCTCTGTGTTAATTTCTCGGTACAACGAGTGTCGTGAAAAAAAAATAATAATTTCCTCAGTTGCCAAGATGTCCTTAAAAGAACGTGTTGCATAATTGTTGGAAAAATATGTCCAAAACTCGAAGGTTTTTCAGTAAAAATGGAAGGCTATAAAAGCATAATTCTAACTCCTCAATTACTGAATATGAATATATGAAACGTCATATATTGAACTGCGGATGAAAGATTAGATAGAACGGAAAGATTCTCGCAGTAAGTACGCAACTTAAGCAGTTGCGAAAAGAAAGCCTGCAAAAAATCAGGCTTAAACGGGATTCAAACTCATCACCTCTGCGATGCGGGTGTAGTGCTCTACCAACTGAGCTATCAAGCCAACTTAACTGGGAGCTGGGGCCCGTTTCTCGAAAGTCCAGGTAACTTATCCGGCCCGATAAGTGTATTTTGAAATGTTTTTTCGCCGATTACACAGTGATTACAGGCATGGTACTTGGCCAATGTTATTATAGAATTATATGATTTTAAAATTTAGTATTGAAAGCTAACAAGAATTGACCTTCTGCTAACAATCTTTTATCGCCAAAATCACTTATCGGGCCCGATAAGTTACCGGGTCTTTCGAGAAACGGATCCCTGGTCACACTGTGAGCTCGTAATAATTACCCGTGAATGATGAAGAAATGAATATGAATATGTGAAAAATCATATATTGAACTGCGGGTGAAAGATTAGATAGAACAGAAAGATTCTCGCAGTTAGTACGCAACTTTTAAAAAGCAGTTTTCAAAAGAAAGCCTGCAAAAATTCAGGCTTGGACGGGATTCGAACCCATCACCTCTGCGATGCCCGTGCAGTGCTTTATCATCCCAACTGAGCTATCAAGCCAACTGGGAGCAGGTCATACTGTAAGTTCGTAATATACCCGTGAATGATGAATAAATGAATATGAATACATCAAACATCATATATTGAACCGCGGATGAAAGATTAGATAGAACGGAAAGATTATCGCAGTAAGTACAAAACTTAAGCAGTTGCGAATTAGAAAAGAAAGGCTTGAACAGGATTGGAACCCATAACCTCTGCGATGCAGGTTCAGTGCTCTACCAACTGAGCTGTCAAACCAACCGGGAGCTGGTCATATTGTGAGTTCGTGATATACCCGTGAATGACGAATAAATGAATATGAATATATGAAACATCATATATTGAACTACGGATGAAAGATTAGATAGAAGGGAAAAGGTTTTCGCAGTTAGCATGTAAGCAACTTAAGTAGTTGCAAAAAGGGAGCCTGAAGTTTTAGATATGGTCATATATGATGTTCAATGCAACTATGCTGTTTCATATATTCATACTCATTTATTATCAGTCACGGGTACACTACGAGCTCACATAATGAAAATGAATATATAGAACATTATGTATTGAACTGCTGATGAAAGATTAGATAGAACGGAAAAATTCTCGCAGTTAGTATGCAACTTAAGCAGTTGCTAAAAGGAAGCCTGAATTTGGATATATGATGTTCAATATATATGATGTTTCATATATTCATCTTCATTTATTCATCATTCACGGGTATATTACGAACTCACAATATGATCATTTCTTAGTTCTGCCGAGTGAGCTCACAATTTTTTTGGTACCTTTTCACCAGGTTTTATTAAATTAACATGGCGAGTTTCCCGACCTGTCGCACGCCTGATCAACTTTAGTTCTTCTTCCCTTTTTACACCTGTTCTGCGGTCAGCTTATAATCCATATAACCTGCTAAATATTGACACTGAAGGCAAATAAAAGACATCTACGCACTGGCTTATGTATGTAGATTCTTAAGAAGTTTAAACAGGGCCAACCAAAGAAAACATCATTAAAGAAAATCGCTAAAAATGTTATCTCCTGTGTTTTCAGATAGTTCGGTGGCCTTCTAGGGGCGTATTAGAGTAAGCTAATATAGTATAGCCAATTCGAATGCTTTAGCTGGAAATTTGAGTCGCAGAAAGTTTTAGAAAAAGGAATCTGATATCCGAATTTACGATGTATTATCAGCTTTACAAAAAATGCTAGCTGACCTAATATTTCGCATTTTAATATTCGCCTCTCCGAAAGCGAAGGAACTAGTCTTTCATTGTTGCGACATTGCGCCAAAGGAAACTTTAGACTTTCTTTATGACTAAATCCGCAAAACTCTGAGACGATTAAGGCCATCCAAAGAGATGTTCACCAGAATGAGCCGTTGGATGCCCCTGGCTTAATGAACAGAAAACATTCTAGTGAAAGGTTTTGCTCATTGTCGTCCAAACCCCGTTATTTTAAGGTTTAAAAATTCACAAAGAGAATTAAATTATTCTCAGGTTTGTTTACTGCCGCTATACCTTTTAGTTAAAAAAAAAAAATCACAATTTTAAACCGCTTTCTTACATCATGAAAAATAAGATAAATTAGCTCTTGGTGTTAAACACCCATTAAAAACTGCAATAAAGAAAACAGTTTGACAAATCGGGTACACGTATTAGCTAATTGGCTATTATTAATTAATGATCTGCGTCAGTAACTGAATTCAAAAGCGCCTTTTATTCCTTGTGCCGGTGACGAATCACAGAACACATGGTAATTTCCTCTTAAACATAAATAGAGCAACGGCGGCTTGCTCCTGACAAACCGGATGAGTTTGTGAAAGCAACCACAGAACTTTAGAAAATCAGCAAATATGAACACAACGGTGAATGGATCCGGCTGCTCCAGTCCGTTTCAGTTAATCCTACAGCAGCAAAAATTGGAAAAACCTTTGCTTACTGCCTGATATTCGTCGCTTCGGTGCTTGGGAATTCCTTTATAGGAATAATTGTTTACAAAACGCACACCTTAAGAAAACCAATCAACTTCTTTATCGTCAACATGGCCATGTCCGATCTGCTGCCTCCAATATTCCTGATCCCACGGGATCTTTCCTATCTGTACGCCAACTCCCGCTGGCTTATCACTGGTCCTCTTGGCCAGGCCATGTGTAAACTGGCTCCCTTCTTATCAGATGTCTCCACTTGTGTATCTGTCCAAAACCTAGTTCTGATAGCAGTGGATCGATTTGGAGCTGTTCTATTTCCCCTCCGTTCCCTACTCATCAGTTCAAAGCTGTGCCCCTTCTTCATTCTCACCACGTGGATCATCGCGATGGCAGTATATTCGCCATATTTCGTCGCCTACAAACTTGCTGTGTACCCAGGACAACTGTTTTGTGTCTTCCGGTGGAATGAAGCCTTTGGAGAATCCTTCCCTGTTAGCAATTACATACTTGCGGTATTTGTGGTATTTTATTACATCCCTATCCTCATGTTGGTCATACTTTACTCTATCATCGTTACCAACCTCAATTCACAGAAGATTCCAGGCGAGCAATCAACCAACGATGAGCAGCAACGAGCGAAAAGAAACAGAAACGTGTTAACGATGGCTATTGCTATCGTGTTAGGGTTTATACTATGCTGGGTACCGCTTAGTATTTTCTCCTTACTATTAAACTTTGTATGGGACAGCTTTCCTCGTACTTTCTTACTATACTGGAATATTTTCTGGTTAATGTCTGTTTCAAATTGTGCCATCAATCCTTGCATCTGTTTTATTTTCATTTCCAACTACCGCAATGCATTAAGGAGAATCCTCAGGTGTTTTAGCGGCGTAGTGCACAGCACCACTGAGCAAGTGGTTCGTTGAACTTTTAGTCGAAAAAAAGAGCTTATGGCGGGTTAACTTTACTATTTAGGAACGAATCAAGATTTAGAGAAAGCTGCTAAAGTTTACATCACTGAAATGTAAAGTAAAATGTGAAGTTTTCCAAGAAAGGATTGCTTTTCTTCAAAACTATTCTGATTAAAGTTAAAAGGGATTATCTCGCTCGCCGGAAAAGAATCATTGTAAATATGCCTGTTCAGATGCCGTCTAATACAAATTATTTATCAGATATTCGTTTGACAAACTTTGCTGAACAGTTCAACAACAATTCTTTAAACCTCGGACTGTAAATAAACAAATAAGAAAGATGTAGCGGATTTCAAACAGTTTCCTGTTCGAAATTTACCTGTATAGCAGCTTCGCTGTTATTTTGGAAACACCAATTATATTAGCGTTAGTTCCATCGTAGAAACAAAATAAAATTAATAAAATGTTATAACGTAGTTCTGTATTTGGCTGTATTCTTTTGCCTTCCGTTCAAACCTTACCGAACTGAAAAAAGGCAAGTTAAATTCCACCCGCTGAACATCTTCTATCCCGCAATTTTCCTTTCATCAGCGCTTCCTATGCCATTGCCAAAAAAACGAAGTGTAAACAAACCGGGTGGTTTTACTGCGGAAGCAAGAAGTATGTAGTCACCAAAGTCTTGAACTATACATATAATTTTTTTTTTTCCATTCATCCTTTAACTTGTTACTTTTAAGCCGAAAGTGACGTGGCCGCATCCAACAATTCGTTTTGTCAACAGATTTGTCGAATCGAACAAACTCTCGATTTACAAGGCATTCTTTTATCAGGTTTATTGTTAAACACTTTTATCATGAATCTCTGGCTCGGCAGATTGGGCAAGCACTCCCCGCGTTATCAGTTCACTTTACTTTACTTTTTTTTCAGTCCTTTTCTTAGGTTCTGTGCGAGCTTACTGTCCATTGTCACTGTTTTACAAATCCTCAGAACGAAACAGAGTTTAATAGCGTCATAAACTTTCTTTCTTCTTTCAGTCTCGCCAAATTAAAAGAATTCATTTTTTTCACATCTGTTCCATTAATCAGTATATAATCTATGTAATACGACAAGCGCTGACACCGAAAACAACTTCAAGACATGAGCGTGCTTATGCACGGAAATTGGTGCAAAGTTCAATAAAAAAAAGGTTCTATTAGCATAGGTCTCGCCCATTGATTAGTGTTTAAATCAAACTGTTAATACACAGTCAGGACAAAAACTAACAGACAATCAGAGAGCATTAATAAATAATAAATGAAAATACTAAATTATAGATGGTCTGTATGGGTGCATAGCTCTGTGTTAATTTCTCGGTATAACTTGCCAAGATGGTCAAATATTTGTTTTTATTAGACTCTTTAAAGAAACATGTTGCATAATTGTTGGAAAAATGTCCAAAACTCGAAGGTTTTTTAGTAAAATTGAATGCTATATAAGTATAATTCTAACTCCTCATTTATTGAATATGAATATGTTAAACATCATATATTGAACTGCGGATGAAAGATTAGATAGAACGGAAAGACTCTCGCAATTAGTACGAAACTTAAGCAGTTGCGAGCAGACAGCCTGAAAAAAATTCAGGCTTGAACGGGATTCGAAACCATGACCTCTGCGATGCCGGTGCAGTGCTCTACCAACTGAGCTATCAAGCAAGGAAACTGGGAGCTGGTCATTATGATATTGTGTTTTCGTAATATACCCGTGAATGATGAATAAATGAATATGAATATATGAAATATCATATATTGAGCTGCGGATGAAAGATTAGATAGGACGGAAAGATTCTCGCAGTTAGTACGTAACTTAAGCAGCTGCGAAAAGAAAGCCTAAAAATATTCAGGCTTGAACGGGATTCGAATCCATGACCTCTGCGATGCCGGTGCAGTGCTCTACCAACTGAGCTATCACGCCAACTGGTCTTATTGTGAGTTCGTTATACAGCTGTTTCGACAAAAGTTGTCCAAAAAAGCATAAAAGCGTACGCGACAATGCCGAAAGGTAGTCTGGGAAATATCCAATAAATTCAATAAAAGCTCAGAATCCATAATAATAATAGTTAATAATAATAGTTAAGAATGCCTCGACCGAACAGCGAAGACTTGAGATGGCGGGCAATATGGATTCTCAGCTTTTATTGAAATTTATTGAGTATTTCCCAGACTACCTTTCAGCATTGTCGCGTACACTTTTACGCTTTTTTGGACAACCTTTGTCGAAACAGCTGTATACCCGCGTGAATGATAGATTAAAGAAACAAAAAACGCACCGAGTGCATTGTTGAGTTATATAAGCACGCGGGAATTTTCAAGAACACGAGAGAAGTGCAGAGAGGCACGAGCCGTAGGCGAGTGCCTCTCTGCACTTCTCGAGTGTTCTTAAAAATTCCCAAGTGCTTATATAACTCAACAATGTACGAGAAACAAGTTTTTTATTTCTTTTATAAAATATAAACAATCGCAACTCCTCAGACAAGTGCGAATTTTAATGAATCAACATCAAGTTTCTCCTTACACGAGATAACGCGTAACTCAATAGTGCGCGCTCTTGCCGATTACGACATGATCACGACAGGGCACGCGACCGCGCGCGCAATCAAGTAAAAAGTCAAACTGTTTTAGTTTTTCGTCACATCGTAAGCAAGTTCAAGAAGTTAACTCCAAGTCAAGTTTAAGTTTTAAAGTGTTGAGAGACAAGTTGAAGTTAATTAAAAGTCTGGAAACCTCAGTGCAAGAGACTGTTTTTTGCGAATCGCTGGAGTGACAGCGCATTCTGTCTCTGAATTTCTCAGATTTTCCACAGGCAAAAAATTTGACGTGTGCTTCGTGCATATGTACAATTATAATGCACGCACCATACGTATGCTTCATGCATTGTGGAGTTATACAGAACTTAGTTTGACCAATCACAGTGCTTGCTTGACCCTGGCTATTTTATAAAAATGAATATGAATATATAAAGCATCAGGATGTTTCGGTAAACAGGACGTTTATTGAGCAGGCTTTTCAGATGCAAAACAGCTCCGAGTTAAAGATGCAACGATAGTCGAACAGTTGAAAACATATTTTAACAAGTTCTTCCCAAAACTTCAGTTCCACAAAACAAACCTAGATCAAAAATGTTTTTAGTCCACCTTAGGTATAAGAATCAACAAAAAAGATGGACGCTTTGGCTTTGTAAAAAATTGCTTCAAAAGATAAAAATAATAAATTCAAGGAAGTGTATTGAGTATACGCATAATTAACAGCTTGATTTCGCAGCTCTGGCACTAATGTTTGAAGATTCTACATTTTTTTCTTCAGCAGCGCTCTTTTTCTCTGTTTTTCCATCGCTTTTCACAACAGCACTCATTGCAGAACCTTAAATATTCTTATCAAATTCCAATCCGCTTACGGCCATCAGTTATGGTTTTTTGTTTTCTACTTATAATTATTTTCTAGGAAACTTGACTAGGGTTTTAATTATAATAAAATCGTTTTTTAGTTCTGCCCAATGAGCTCACTATTTTCTTGGTACCTTTTTACCAGGTTTTACCAAATTAACATGGCGAGTTTCCCGACCTGTTGCACGCATCAACTTTAGTTCTTCTTCCTTTTTTATACCTGTTTTGCCGTCAGCTAATAACCCATATAACCAGCTAAATATTGGCAGTGAAAGCAGCTAAGAGACATCTACACACTGGCTTATGTATGTGGATTTGTAAAGCTTTAAACAGGGGCGCCCAAAAAAACACCATTAAAGAAAAACGCCCAAGATGTTGTCTCCTGTTTTTCCAGATCGTTCGGTGGCCTTCTGAAGGCGTATTTGACTAAACTAATATGGTATGATATGTTTGGATGTTTCAGCTAAAAATTTAAGCCGCAGAAAGTTAGCACTAGATTTACGAAAACTATTATAATCTGTTTTCCTGAAGTTGGAAAAGAGAAAAACTGTGAGCATTTTGGGAGCTGGGACTAGGCACGTGGATGCACGCGGACACATACACAGACAAAAAGAGAAAAAAAGTTGTATCCCTCTCAAGCGCGTGCAGCTAAAATGATCTAAAATTGAGTTTTGTTATACTGTTCCACCGTATGGGCTGGTAGTTATAAACAGATCATCCATAAATTACAACTTATGCAGAACTTTGCTGCCCGTATGCTAACTGTCACAGGGAAATACAATCATATTATCCCGGCCTTGAAAGCTCTTGGCTGGCTGACCATTGAGGAACAATTTCGGTTGCGAGACGCGACAATGATTTACAAATGTGTTAACACTTTAGTGCCTCCATATATTAGCTGTAAAATACGGAAGCGATCTAATGCGCACGCTTACAACCTCCGCAACAGTGAAGATCTAAACCTGCCAGGATGCCGGACAGCGGCTGCCCAGAGTGGCTATTTTTATAGGGCAACAAAAGTGTGGAATAGTCTCAGTAACAACACTAGAACTGCCCGATCATTAAGATCATTCAAAAAGCATGCAAAGGCAGAATTAATGAAAAAATAGGACACTTGTTGTTGACTATTATTAGCAGAAGCAATTTTAAGTTGTTATTATATCAAGAATATGTAAGTTATTACATTTTATATTGTTAACTTTTAGTTGTATTTTATAGGCATATTGTAAATTAGTTCTGAAAAACCCCTCGGGGAGAATTAATAAAGTATTGTATTGTATTGTATTGTATTGTATTGTATTGTATTGTATTGTATTGTATTGTATTGTATTGTATTGCAATGCCTTGACACTTTTCCTTAAAAGTCGAAAAAACACTTTTATAAAATTCTGGAAATATGATTTAATGTTGATAGTTCCGGTATTTCAGAGAAAACTGATGTGGATATCTATACAGAGTATTTACGGTCGGCAGTTTCTGCATGAAAATAAAGGGCCGCCATATTTTCTTACAGTCGTTGTAGTGATGCTTTCCCTCACGAAACTCGTTCTGTTATGTTTATTTCGATAATTTTTGCACAATGATGGAGCCTGAATCAGTTACTGAAGTTACTCCATTAGCAAACGTTGCAAGATTTTAATGCATCGACTTCTCACGATGAATAATATGTCAAACACACACACAGTCGAGGAGCCTGTGGAGAGACCAGTTGCTCATGAAAAAGTTCTTCAAGTTTCGAAAAAGAACGAGCATCCTATGGCGATGGAATATATCTAGAAACGTGGAAACGACTGGCAAATACTCACAAGATCTTGCAACAAACTCGGCGACATGGCATAGGAAGTGCTATCAAGACACAACCCACACAAGTAACGATAACTGTAAGCTTTACATTTTGTTACTCTATCGATGATAAATATACTTCACGGTTTTGGAATGTCACCTGACTACAACAGAATCTTAAGAGTGGAGACAAAAATCGAGAGAACCGCCATCAAACGTATGGTAGACGACGGTGGTGTGTACTTTCCCCCAGAGATAGTCCAAGGAAGACATGTCTTCTTTGCTGTTGATAACGTTGATTTTACAGAAGATACCATAGACAGTAAACACACCTTGTACGGGGCAGCCATGGCTATTTAGCAAAGAAGTCAACTTGATGACAGGAAACTTGTTCTGGTGCTTGGTGATCCAGTTCAAAGTCGCTCAACAAAGGAGCTGCTACCGTCAGTAACCGAACTTATGGACTGTTCCAAGCCTGCTTCGAAGACATAGTGCACAACGTACCCTTCTTTTAAGTTGCTAAATGATGCCGAAATTTCTTCATGTGTAAAGCTTCCAGATGCTGTCTGGCTTCTTGGACGTTGATGAGACCTTCCACTAACTGCAGGGAAATCAGCACAGAGCCCACTAATCCCCATATTAGCGGCACGCTTGATCCTGAACAGCAACACGGTAATTTTCTGAGCATCCCAACATGGTCAGATTATCACTCATTAATTAGTCAGTCATTAGAACCGAGCTGGGACACCACCGCTCATTGCTGCTGCTGCTCATGAGTCGCAGACCTTACTAACAGTATTGATGCAGGCTCAAGAGGTCAATACGAAAGCTGTTGGTCCGGCAAGAAAGACTGTATTGTCACTCCTTGACAAACCCGCAAAGCAGTTACAGATGGCGCGTGACGACTTAAACCACTTCATTCTTCGACTTGAGGAACTTCGCATCTTAATGGCATAACTTAGAGTTATTGGATCGTACATTGAGAGCAGCGGTATTGACCTGTGCTGGATGGAAGCTGGTCTATATGGATCGGCAACTGTAAAACAGATCATTGATGGCAACCATGTGAGGAGAAGAGAAAGAGTCCATGTTATTACTCTCCAAGCCCTGTTTACGCTATACCACAAAGCCTTTTTACAGCAACACCCACAATTGAGACAGTCTTGAGAAGCTGCTGAGACGCTTAACTAAGCTATACAGAATTGGACCGAAGCAAAACAGAAGAGGCCAAGGCACAACTGGCCAGCAGTATAGATTCTTTAAAGATCGTGGAGGAAATGAGCAGGTTTGATACCAAAAACTCCAACCAACCACTATTTAGAGTGATAAAGCAATACATGAAACTGATGTTGGAAATGCTACAATTCATCCGTGCCGTTAGAACAGCAAACTGGGGATTACATCTAATGGCTCTTGAAACATTCACGAAGTACTTCTTTGTTCACGACAAGGTGAACTATGCACGAATGGTTCCCCTGTATTTAGAAGAGATGAAATCACTGAGATGAAACAGATCTTGAGATCTACAATGAGTTTATGGAAGAAAGCTGGGTGGTTAACAAAAACCCAGATGTACCCTTCTGTGCCCTTGGTGCTGACCATGCTATGGAGCACATCAACCGTTCAATGAAAGTTACTGGAGAATTGGTGGGTATTACCCTTAACCCAAGTGCCCGAACATAGTTCTTTCTCATTGCGCCAGAACTTGCGAGACTTGCCGAGAAGGCTCAAGAGATGGCTGGACTGTCTTCAAAGACGCCAAAGCGACACCATGGTCTTTCAGCCGCTACGTTTACGCACCTAAAGAAAGCACTTGAAGAACTTATTACGACGTGCAGATGCTTTACCAATCCATTTTCAGAGCAAAGTAATGACCTATTCAACCTAGTCATCAAAGTAGTCGTGCCTGAGAAGATCAAAGAAGTTCTCTGCAATCAGAGTCAGATTGGCCAGAAACTGTTTGAAGCCTTTGTTTACGACTGTATTCAATCAAACAAAACAAATCTGCGGTCACCTATGAAGAAGCATAAACTCGGTACGTGGAAGGACACGAGTAAGAAGATGAAGCTGTCCGCTGGAGACAAAGTGGTGGAGCTGCAAGAGGTCATATCTTTATTCGAACGAATGATGGTGGTATGCAAACCTTGACCTGAGATCAATTTTAAAGAAGTAATTGGTCAATATGAGGTTTGTGTTGTACCCAGATAACTGTTTGTGGTTGATAGGACAATGTATCATTGATCCATGATGAGCAGCTTGATTACCATCCTTGAGAAACTACACGTCGGAAGGGCTGTTGATGGTTCTATTGGAACGGATCCATCCCTAGTCGCTTAGCAATGTTCGGGATTAAACAGTGACAATCAAGAACCCGCAGAGGTCGCTTCAGTACAAATGAAAGTTGCAATTGTCGATGCAATGGCAGATTTACAGTCGCTTAACGAACCAGATGAAGTAAAGAGCTGCGCGCATTTAGCTGACCACTTCATCAAGCGTGTCTTGCAGAAGTACAGTGACAGTGATGAGGTTCGCTTAATTTTTGATAGATATATGATGTACCATCATCACTGAAGATGCATACTCGTGCGAGGAGACAAGGAAGACAGCAGCCAGTCGCGTATCACATCACAGACACCAAAAACCTGGCTAAAGTCCCAACGAAGAAGTTGCTTTCTTATGTTAACACAAAACAGGAGCCAAGTCTTATCTTGCTCTGAAGTCGCTCTGAAGATGATGAACACAGACGATTGGAAAGCGTATAGTTGTGGCATGGGCAAGTCAAGACCTACTCTCGGACTTTAAGTTGCTTAAAGTCGCCTAAAGTCGCCTTAAGTCACCTTAAATACCTCCGGCAGAGGAAGGGGGAATCTCATATTAAATTGACGGGGGTGATTGCCATACCTTTTATGGGTTAATATTTGTGGTTTGATACCCCTTAGGGTGTTAAAAGCTAAAATTACTTCCATCAGATACATTGTGGTAGCTTTTAGGGTAATGAGCCAAAAAATATGACAGGCAGCAAATGTCAATCAACTGATTTGGTACCTCTTAAATAAAATAATAAAGAAAAAATTGTTCAGATCATGCCCACAAAACAGAAATCTGATACCTCTTAGGGCTTCTTTTCAAACTTTTCGAGTTTATCCCTTTCACTTTTATATGGGAGCCCCAGCCACTGCCTATTTTTTAAAAATCGCTTAGGTTAGAAAAAGCTCAAATTTCACCCAGAGGATAAACTTCCCCATTTCAATAAAAACAAATATAAATTTGTTGTCCATAATAGTGTGTTCATTGGGTTACTGATCTCTGTCTAATCTCTGTCAGTGACTCAACTGATGGTCATAATACTATATATAATTTCATCAACCATCCCCCCATACAAATGTGAGAACTTAAAAGCTGGGGTTGGAGGACCCTTTCTAAAAGTAAAAGACGTGGTTGTTACACATTTTAACAGAAACCCTAAATTAATGGTACAAGAATATTCTTTCACTGGCATGGCTCCAATACTCTTGCACTCCAAGAAGCCTTCTTGGCAGTTTGCCGTATTTATGCGATAAACTGCCCACCTACGAATAAGCACCCACTTCGAATAAGCGCCAACCCCGAAAGCCCAAAAAGAGAATGAGAGCCTGCCCTCAAATAAGAGCCCACCCCGCCCCCTCCCAACAAAATACATTTCAGTACTAGCCCAGCATGAAGTAAGATCAGTGTCAGTAGTGTTCCAAAATTGGTTTTAGATACGATACTCAAAGAACTTTTATATTGTTTATGTTAGATTTTGCAATTTTTGTGTCTTGTTCAAGCGAAATAAACTTGTCAGCCCCCGTTATCCCTTGTCTTGTTATTCTCTAAAAATGCCCTGGCTTGCGGAAAATGTTGGAAAGCACTCATCGTCCCAAAATTAAGTGCCCAGGGTGGTTAATCGAATAAACACGGTATTAACACATGTGTTTTAAAGCAGGTATGATTTAAGCAATGGATTCAAACTGTGCTGAGGCTTAATTCATGTGGAATTACTGAGACATGGAAAGGAAAACACGAACAGAAATGTGGCAACCTTTTCCTGCATGAACTTTTTATTGGAATATTTTGGATAACACAAATAAATAAAATGAGCTTTTCTTTTCTGATAAACAGATAATGATTTTTTCCAGCTAGGTCCTAAATAAAAATCAAGAGTCAATGTCTCTTATCAAGAATTAATTGATAACTCCCGGGATAACTGTATGAAGGTTAAAATTATCCACTATCAGTCACTTACCGATTGGAAAACTTATCAGGTGCCATCGAACAGTACATAAATGCAAGAAAGGATAACTTCTGGATATTGACGTGCCAAATCCATTCGCGATGAGTGTCTATTTCACAACAACCATTTGACTTAGCATTTGTAAACAAACGAAGAAGCTGAAATGTGCCAGGCGTCCAGACTAGCTAAAGCTCGTTCTGATTTCATACATACATTGAATTCAGTTTCTTGCCGCAAATCTTCATTGCCAAAATGTTTCCTGTAATTGACCTTTAAGTAGAAATGCAATTCTACGGACATCTTTTCCACTGCGACTGGAAATAATTCCAAAATCTCTTAAACTAAATCCAGGAATTCACAAGTTGCATGCGTTTGTTTGTCAGTAATCTTAACAGCTATATGCATTTTAAGGCTTGGTTCCCTGATTGGTGGATTACAATAAATCATTCACATCACATAACATCCTATTTGCCTTTAAGGTTTAGGGTTCCATATCCATGTGGGACCTAAACAAGGCAAACCGTTGTGGCCCCTGTTCAAAAAAGAAAAAAAACATTTTATTGCAAGGTTTTGCTCATTGTCTTCCAAGCCCCGTTGTTTTAAGGTTTAAAAAATTCACAAAAAAAATTATTCTCAGGTTTGTTTACTGCCGCTATACTTTTTAGTTTGAAATAACACAATTTTAAACCGCTTCCTTACATCATAAAAAAAAAAAAGATAAATTACTCAAGCAGTTTAAAGGCCTGGGTTTGAAGGGTGTTCAGAAATTATGAATGATCCCCTATATCTTCGGGAACAATATGAAATTTTCCCTGAATAGTAAACTTGATGTTTTCTTTTACCTTAACGTATAATTTTGATCACGTGACACAGCACGTGACCAAAAAATGAGAATTTCGTAAATCGGCGATATGGCGGCGAATTTTCCTTATAAAGATAACTGAATTAGTGTTTCCGAAGCAAATTTTAAATATTTAACTTTCTACGTTTGGAATGACTGTCCATAAGTTTTTAAATTGGAGAAATTAACGATCAAAGGTTGAATTGTGGACTAAAAAATGACCTTTGCCCTGATAATTTTTTTCTGGAAAACAATGGACGATCATTCCAAACGTGAAGCGATGCAGATATTTAATCTTTATTAGAAACGCGGTTTTGTTTAATGTTATCTCTTAAAACCGTCGCCTACCTGTCAAATCTTTGCTTTTTTCACAAAAATGATCACGTGACATGTCACGTGATCTATAGCACTACTTATTATGCTTAGAAATTTTCAGAATAATGAGATCTTTTTATCTTCCAAATTTCAGTTTAGTGCCATTGAATTTGTTAAAGTTATCTAGAATAAACCGTTTTTCCTCTTAAAAGCCCTTGACCCAGGCCTTAAACTGCTTGAGTAGCTCTTTGTGTTTAACACCCATTAAAAACTGCAATAAAGAAAACAGTTTGACGTATTAGCTGATGGCTATAATTAATTAATGATCTGTGTCAGTAAATTCAGTAGCGCCTTTTTTTTCCTTGCGCCGGTGACGAATTACAGGCCACATGGTAATTTCCCCTTAAGCATAAATAAAGCAACGACAGTTTGCTCCTGAGAAACCGGATGAGTTTGTGAAAGCAACCACAGAACTTTAGAAAATCAGCAACTATGAACACAACGGTAAATGGATCGTTGACTTGCTCCAGTCTGTTTAATCCTACAGCAGCGAAAATTGGAAAAACCTTTGCTTACTGCCTGATATTCGTCGCTTCGCTGATTGGGAATTCCTTTATAGCAATAATTGTTTACAAAACGAAAACCTTGAGAAAACCGATCAACTTCTTTATCGTGAATATGGCCATGTCCGACCTGCTGTATCCAATATTTCATTTTCCGTGGAGGATAACAAGTCTTAACGCAGACTCCTGGCTTATCAGTGGTTCCCTCGGCCAGGCCCTGTGTAAACTGCTTATGTTCTTACCAGATGTCTCCACTGTTGTGTCTATCCAAAGCCTGGTTCTAATAGCAGTGGATCGATTTGGAGCTGTGGTATTTCCCCTCCGTTCTCCACTCATCACTTCAAAGCTGTGCCTCTTCTTCATTCTCGCCACGTGGATCATCGCAATGGTAGTCCACTGGCCATATTTAGTCTCCTACAAACTTGCTGTGTATCCAGAACAACTGCTTTGTTTGGCGCGGTGGAATGAAGCCTTTGGAGAATACTTTTCTTTTAAAAATTACTTCCTTATAATAATTGTGGTATTTTTTTACATCCCCATCGCCATGTTGACGATACTTTACTCTATCATCGTTATCAAGCTCAAGTTACAGAGGCGGCCTGGCGAACAATCAACCAACGCTGAGCAACAACGAGCGAAAAGGAACAAAAACGTGTTAAAGATGGCCATCGCTATCGTGTTGGGGTTTGTACTGTGCTGGGTACCTTTTAGTATTGCCTTCTTACTATTAAACTTTGCACGGGACAGTTTGCCTTGTGGCTTCTTTATATACTGGAATATTTCCTGGTTTATGGCTGTCTCAAATTGTGCCATCAATCCTTGCATCTGTTTCGTTTTCAGTTCCAACTATCGCATTGCACTAAAGAGACTCCTTAGGTGTTTTAGCTGCGCAGAGCAGAACGAGTAATTTTTAAGTCTTCCGCCATAACTGAGCAAGCGGTTCGTGGAACTCTCAGTCGAAAAAACGAACTTATGGCGGGTTTACTTTAGTATTTAGGAACGAATCAAAAGTTAGGGAAAGATGCTGAACTTTACATAAATGAAAACCACATAAATTTAGTAAAATGAAGTTTTCCAAGAAAGGATTGTTTTTCTACAAAACTATTCTGATCAAAGTTAAAAGTAGTTATCTCGCTTGCGGGAAAAGAATCATCAGTAAATATGCCTGTCCAGATGCCGTGTAATAGAAATTATTTCTCTGATATTTGTTTGACAAACTTTGCTTAACAGTTCAACAACAATTCTTTAAACCTCGGACTGTAAATAAACAAATAAGAAAGATTTATGGGATTTCAAACCGTTCCCTGTTTGGAATTTACTTGTATAGCAGCTTCGCTGTTAATTTGGAAACACTAATTACATCATCGTTAGCTGTGTCATAGAAAAATAGCAAGTTAAATTCCACCTGAACATCTTCAGCCCCGCAATTTTTCTTTCATTAGCGCTTCCTATGCCATTGCCAAAAATAACAAGTGTAAACAAACCGGATTGTTTTACCGCGGAAGCAAGAATCTTGTAGTCACCAAAGTCTTGACCTATAGGATAATATTTTTCTTTCATCCTGTAAGTTGTTATTTTAAGCCAAAACTGACTTGGTCGCATTTAAAAATTCGTTTTCTCAACAGATTTGTCGAATCGAACAAGCTTTCGATTCATAAGGCATCCTTTTATCAGGTTTATTGTCAAACACTTTTACCATGAGTCTCTGGCTCGGCAGATTGGACAAGCATTCCCCGTGTTATTACTTCACTTTACTTTCCTTTTTTTCAGTCCTTTCTTAGGTTCTGTGCGAGCTCGCTGTCTATTGTTACTGTTTTACAAACCCTCAGAACAAACCAGAATTTAATAGCGTGATAAGCTATCTTCCCTTTTTCTCTCTCGCCAAATTAAAACAATTTTCAGTTTCTTCATATCTGTTCCACTGATCAGTGTATAATCTATACAACATGACAAGCGCTGACACAGAAAGCAACTTCAAGATATGAGCGGGCCTATGCACGTAGATTGGTGTGGCACAGTTCATTAAAAGAAAAAGATTCCATTGGTAGGTCTCGCCCACTGATTATATTCCCAATCAAACTGTTAATAAACAGTTAGGACAAAAACTAACAGACAAACAAACAGAGAGCATTAATAAATAATAAACGAAAATACTAAATTGTAGAGGGTCTGTATGGGGGATAACTCTGTGTTATTTCTCGGTACAACGATTGTCGCGAAAAAAATTCCTCACTTGCCAAGGTGTTCAAATGTTTGTTTTTATTAGGCTCTTTAAAGCAACATGTTGCATCATTGTTGGAAAAATATGTCTTGAAACCTCGAAGGTTTTTTCAGTAAAAATTAAAGGTTATAAGCATCATTCCGGCTCTCCTCACATATTCGTATCCTAAAAAAACACACACATTTTGACATATCTCGTACATTTCTTGGGATCTGCGGTAAACAGGACGTTTATTGAGCCGGCTTTTAAGATGCAAAACAGCTCAGTTAAAGATGATGGTCGAACAGTTGAAAACATATTTTACCAATTTTTTCCCAAAACTTCAGTTCCACAAAACAGACCTAGATCAGTTTTTTTGTCCACCTTAGGTATAAGAATCAAAAAAAATATATATACATATATGGAGGCTTAGGCTTTGTAAGAAATTGCTTCAAAAGATTAAAATACTAAATTTAAGGAAGTTTATTGAGTATAGACATAAACAACAGCTTGATTTCGCAGCTCTCACACAAACGCTTGAAGATTAAACGTTATAAAGTTCGTAATGTGGTGTGTGAGGGGGGGGACGGACTTGTACGTTTTTTTTAACGATTGTTAACTCACTCGCTTTTTCACTTCACCAGCGCTGTTTTTATCTGTTTTGCCATCGCCTTTGACTACAGGTGCAAACATCATGTCAAAACAAACCGTGCTATATTAGCACTCATTTCAGAACCTTAAATATTCTTATCAAATTCCAATCCAATTCCGGCCATCAGCTATGGTTTTTGTTTTCTGGTTATAATTATTTTCTCGGAAACCTGAGTAGGATTTTAATTATGATAAAATCCTTTCTTAGTTCTGCCGAATGAGCTCACTATTTTCTTGGTACCTGTTTACCAGGTTTTACCAAATTAACATGGCGAATTTCCCGACCTGTTGCACGCATCAACTTTAGTTCTTCCTTTTTCTACACCTGTTCTGCGGTAAGCTAATAATCCATATAACCAGATAAACATTGACAGTGAAAGAAAATAAAAGACATCTACGCACTGGCTTATGTATGTAGATTTTTAAAAAGGTTTAAACAGGGCCACCCAGAGAAAACATTATTAAAGAAAAACACTAAAAAAGGTTGTTTCCTGTCAGTTCCAGATGGTTTGGTGGCCTTCTGGAGGCGTATTTTCGTAAGCTATAATATAGTACGATCTGCTCGAATGCTTTAGCTGGAAATTTAAGTCGCAGAAAGTTTTAAAAAACGGAATCTGATACCCCAATTTAAGAGCTATTGTCGGCTTTACGAAAATGCTAACTGACCTAATATTTCGCATTTTAATATTCGCCTCTCTGAAAGGGATAGGAACTAGAGTTTCATTGTTGCGAAATTTGGAGCCGCCATTTCGCTGAAGGAAATTTTATACTTTCTTTATGACTAAATATACGCAAACCGCTGAGGCGATTAAGGCCATCCACCGAGATATTCACCGAAATTAACCGTTGGGGGCCCTTGGTTTAATGAAAAGAAAATATTCTTTTGAAAGGTTTTGCTCATTGTCGTCCAAACCCCGTTGTTTTAAGGTTGAAATATTCGCAAAGAGAAATTATTCTCAGGTTTGTTTACGGCCGCTATACTTTTTAGTTTTAAATAAAACAATTTTAAACCGCTTCCTTACATCATAAAAAAATAAGATAAATTAGCTCTTGATATTAAACACCCATTAAAAACTGCAATAAAGAAAACAAGTTGACAAACCGAACAGACGTATTAGCTAATTGGCTATTCAGTATTTATTAATAATCTGCGTCAGTAAATTCAGTAGCGCCTTTTTTTCCTTGTGCCGGTGACGAATCACAGACCACGCGGTAATTTTCTCTAAAGCATAAATAGAGCAACGGCCGCTTGCTCCTGGCAAACCGGATGAGTTTGTGAAAGCAACCACAGAACTTTAGAAAATCAGCAAATATGAACACAACGGTGAATGGATCCGGCTGCTCCAGTCCGTTTGATCCTACAGCAGCAAAAATTGGAGAAACATTTGCTTGCTGCCTGATATTCGTCGTTTCGCTGCTTAGGAATTCCTTTATAGCAATAATTGTTTACAAAACGCACACCTTGAGAAAACCAATCAACTTTTTTAATCGTCAACATGGCCATGTCCGACCTGCTGTTTCCAATTTTTCTGTTCGCGAAGGAGCTTACCGATCTGTACACAGACTCCTGGCTTATCAGTGGCCCTCTTGGCCAGGCCTTGTGTAAACTGTCTAACTTCTTAACAGATGTCTCGTTTGGTGTATCTATCCAGAGCCTGGTTCTGATAGCAGTGGATCGATTTGGAGCTGTGGTATTTCCCCTCCGTTCTCCACTCATCAGTTCAAAGCTCTGCCCCTTCTTTATTCTCGCCACGTGGATCATCGCGATGGCAGTACTTTCGCCATATTTAGTCGCCTTAAAACTTACTGTGTACCTGGGACAACTGGTTTGTTTGGCGCGGTGGAATAAAGCATTTGGAGAATTCTTTTGGAAAAATTACTTCCTTGTGATTTCCGTGGTATTTTTCTCCATCCCCATCGTCATGTTGACCATACGTTACTCTTTTATCGTTATCAAGCTCAAGTCACAGAAGATTCCAGGCGAGCAATCAACCAACGCTGAGCAACAACGAGCGAAAAGAGATAGAAACGTGTTTAAGATGGCCATTGCTATCGTGTTAGGGTTTGTAGTGTGCTGGTTACCCTACAGTATTGGCAACTTAATAACTTTATTCGCACGGGACAGTTTGCCATGTGGCTTCTTAATATACAGGGTTATTTCCTGGTTTATGGCTGTCTCAAATTGTGCCATCAATCCTTGCATCTGTTTCATTTTCAGTTCCAACTATCGCATTGCACTAAAGAGACTCCTCAGTGTTTTAGCTGCGCAGAGCATAACGAGTAATTTTTAAGTCTTCCGCCGTAACCGAGCAAGCGGTTCGTGGAACTCTCAGTCGAAAAAACGAACTTATGGCGGGTTTACTTTACTATATAGGAACGAATCAAGATTTAGGGAAAGCCTTGCTGAACTTAACATTAATGAAATTCAGATAAAATTAGTAAAATGAAGTTTTCTAAGAAAGGATTGCTTTTCTACAAAACTATTCTGATCAAAGTTAAAAGTGATTATCTCACTCGCCGGAAAAGAATCATTGTAAATATGCCTGTCCAGATGCCGTCTAATACAAGTTATTTATCTGATATTCCTTGGACAAACTTTTTTACTGAACAGTTCAACAACAAATTTTTAAACCTCGGGCTGTAAATAAACAAATAAGAAAGATGTAGCGGATTTCAAACCGTTCCCTGTTCGGACTGATTTACCTGTATAGCAGCTTCACTGTCAGTTTGGAAACACTAATTATATCATCGTTAGCTGTATCGTAGAAACAAAAAAAAGTAAATAAAATGTTATAACGTAGTTCTGTATTTAGCTGCATTCTTTTGTCTTCCATTCAAACCTCACCGAACTGAAAAAATAGGAAGTTAAATTGCACCTGAACATCTTCTAGCCCGCAATTTTCCTTTCATCATCGCTTCCTATTCCATTGCCAAAAATAACAAGTGAAATAAACCGGGTTGTTTTACCGCGGAAGCAAGATTATTGTAGTCACCAAAGTCTTGAACTATAGGATAATATATTTTTTTCTTTCATCGTGTAAGTTGTTTTTTTAAGCCGAAACTGACGTGGTCGCATTTAACAATTTTTTTTTACTCAACAGATTTGTCGAATCGAACAACCCCACGATTTATAAGGCATCCTTTTATCAGGTTTATTGTCAAACACTTTTACCATGAATCTATGGCTCGGCAGATTGGACAAGCACTCCCCGTGTTATTACTTCACTTTACTTTTTTTCAGTCCATTTCTTAGGTTCTGTTCGAGCTCGCTGTCCATTGTTACTGTTTTACAAACCCTCAGAACAAACCAGAATTTAATAGCATGATAAGCTATCTTCCTTCTTTCACTCCCGCCAAATTAAAACAATTCTCAGTTCCGTCACGTCTGTTCCACTGATCAGTGTATAAGCTATATAACATGACAAGCGCTGACACAGAAAGCAAGTTCAAGACACGAGCGGGCTTATGCACGTAGATTGGTGTGGCAAAGTTCAATAAAAGAAAAAGATTCCATTGGTAGGTCTCGCCCACTGATTATCTTCTCAATCAAACTGTTAATAAACAGTTAGGACAAAAACTAACAGACAAACAAACAGAGAGCATTAATAAATAATAAACGAAAATACTAAATTATAGAGGGTCTGTATGGGGGATAACTCTGGTTATTTCCCGGTTCAACGATTGCCGTGAAAAAAATTAATTTCCTTACTTGCCAAGGTGTTTAAATATTTGTTTTTATTAGGCTCTTTAAAGCAACATGTTGAATCATTGTTGGAAAAATATGTCCAAACCTCGAAGGTTTTTTCAGTAAAAATTAAAGGTTATAATTGCTTCAAATGATTAAAATAATAAATTCAAGGAAGTTTATTAACCATATCCATAAACAATGTCAACAGCTTGATTTCGCAGCTCTCACACAAACGTTTGAAGATTAAACGATCTAAAGTTCGTAATGTGATGTGTGAGAGGGGTAACGGATTTGTACGTTTTCGTAACGATCGTTAAACCCACTCGCTTTTTCACTTCACCAGCGCTGTTTTTCTCTGTTTTGCCATGGCTTTCACAACAGGTTCAAACATTATGTCAAAACAAACCGCGCCATTCTAGCACTCATTTGAGAACCTAAAATATTCTTATCAATTCCAATCCGCTTACGGCAATCAGCTGTGGTGTTTGTTTTCTACTCATACTTATTTTCTCGCAAACCAGAGTAAGATTTTAATTATAATAAAATCGTTTCTTAGTTCTGCCGAATGAGCTCACTATTTTCTTGGTACCTTTTTTTCCAGGTTTTACTAAATTAACATGGCGAGTTTCCCGACCTGTTGCACGCATCAACTTTAATTCTTCTTCCTTTTTTATACCTGTTCTGCCGTCAGCTAATAACCCATATAACCAGCTAGATATTGGCAGTGAAAGCAACTAACAGACATCTACACACTGGCTTATGTATGTGGATTTGTAAACCCTTAAACAGGGGCGCCCAAAGAAAACATCCTTAAGGAAAAACGCCCGCCAAGATGTTGTCTCCTGTGTTTCCAGATGGTTCGGTGGCCTTCTAGAGGCGTATTTGAGTAAACTAATATCGTATGATGTGTACGGATGTTTCAGCTGAAAATTTTAGCCGCAGAAAGTCAGTTTAGAAAATGGAATCTCATCATTTCCCGAATGTATGAGCTGTTGTCGGCTTTACGAAAATGCTAGCTGGTGTAACATTTCGCATTTTAATATTCGCCTCTCCGAAAGCGAAGGAACTGGTGTTTCATTGTTGTTTAATTTTGAGCTGACATTAAATTTCGCCGCAGGAAACTTTATACTTTATTTATGACTAAATGCGCCAACCTCTGAGGCGATTTAGGCCATCCAAAGAGATATTCATCAAAATGAACCGTTGGGAGCCCTTGGTTTAATAAAAAGAAAACATTCTATTGAAAGATTTTGCTCATCATCGTCCAAACCCCGTTTTAAGATTAAAAATTCGGAAAGAGAAAATTATTCTCAGGTTTGTTTGCTGTCGCTATACTTTTTAGTTTCAAAAACACAGTTTTAAACCGCTTCCTTACATGAAAAATAAGATAAATAAGCTGTTGGTGTTAAACACCCATTTTAAAAAAGCTGGAATAAAGAAAAAACAGTTTGACAAACCGAGCAGACGTATTAGCCAATTGGCTATTACTAATTAATGATCTGCGTCAGTAAATTCAGTAGCGCATTTTTTTCCTTGCGCCGGTGACGAATCATACAATACATGGAAATTACCTCTTAAGCATAAATTAAATAGAGGAACGACGGCTTGCTTTTGACAAACGCTATGAGAAAACAGAACTTTAGCAAATATGAACACAACGGTGAATGGATCGATGACTTGCTCCAGTCTGTTTAATCCTACAGCAGCGAAAGGTGGAAAAACCTTCGCTTACTGCATGATATTCGTCGTTTCGCTGCTTGGGAATTCCTTTATAGGAATAATTGTTTACAAAACGCACACCTTGAGAAAACCTATCAACTTCTTTATCGTCAACATGGCCATGTCCGACTTGCTTTTTCCAATATTCCTGTTTCCGTGGGAAATAACATATTTACACGCAGACTCCTGGCTTATCAATGGCCCTCTTGGCCAGGCATTGTGTAAACTGGCTCCCTTTTTATCAGATGCCTCGTTTGGTGTGTCTGTCCAGAGCCTGCTTCTGATAGCAGTGGATCGATTTGGAGCTGTGGTATTTCCCCTCCGTTCTCCACTTATCAGTTCAAAGCTGTGCCCTTTCTTCATTCTCGCCACTTGGATCATGGCAATGGTAGTCCACTCGCCATATTTAGTCGCCTATAAACTTGTTCTGTACCCAGGACAACTGCGTTGTTTGGCGCGTTGGAATGAAGCCTTTGGAGAATCCTTTTCTGCTAAAAATTACCAGCTTGCGATGTCTGTGGTATTTTATTA
Source organism: Pavona decussata (assembly GCF_977016875.1). NCBI lineage: Eukaryota > Metazoa > Cnidaria > Anthozoa > Scleractinia > Agariciidae > Pavona > Pavona decussata. The sequence continues at coordinate 3,075,432 of NW_028145462.1, forward strand.
CATCCCCATCGTCATGTTGACCATACTTTACTCTATCATCGTTATGAAGCTCAAGTCACGGAAGATTCCAGGCGAGCAATCAACCAACGCTGAGCAACAACGAGCGAAAAGGGACAGAAACGTGTTAAAGATGGCCATTGCTATCGTGGTAGGGTTTGTACTGTGTTTTGTACCCTGGAGCATTACCGTGTTACTATTATACTTTGCGCGGGACAGTTTGTCTTGTGGCTTCTTTATATCCTGGTATATTACCTTCTTCATGGCTACGTCAAATTGTGCCATCAATCCTTGCATCTGTTTCATTTACAGCTCCAACTATCGCAACGCATTAAAGAGACTCCTCAGGTGTTTTAGCTGCGCAGAGCATAACGAGTAATTTTCAAGTCTTCCGCCGTAACTAAGCAAGCGGTTCGTTGAACTCTCCGTCGAAACTGAAACGAAGTTATGGCGGATTTACTTTACTATTTAGGAACGAATCAAGATTAAGGGAAAGATGCTGAGCTTCACATAAACGGAAGCAACATAAATTGAAGTTCTTGAAGAAAGGACTGGTTTTCTAGAAAACTATTCTAATTAAAGTTAAAAGTTGTTATCTCGCTCGCCGGAAAAGAATCATTGTAAATATCTCTATGCAGGTGCCGTCTAATACAAGCTATTTATCTGATGTTCTTTTGATAAAGTTTGCTGAACAGTTCAACAACAATTCTTTAAACCTCGGACTGTAAATAAACAAATAAGAAAGATGTAGCGGATATCAAACCGTTCCCTGTTTGGAATTTACCTGTATAGCAGCTTCGCTGTTATTTTGGAAACACTCATTCAACAACAACAACAACAACAACAACAACAACAATCTTTATTCGTGCCCAGATAATATATAATATATAATCGTTAGCTGTATCGTAGAAACAAAATAAAATCAATAAAAATTAATGTTAAAACGTAGCTCTGTATTTAGCTGCACTCTTTTGTCTTCCGCTCAAACCTCACCGAACTGAAAAATAGCAAATTAAATTGCACCTGAACATCTTCTAGCCTGCAATTTTTCTTTCATCAGGGCTTCCTTCCTATGTCATTGCCAAAAATAACAAGTGTAAACAAACCGGGTTGTTTTACTGCGGAAGCAACTTGAGAGCTTTGTAGTCACGAAAGTCTTGAACTATACAGGATAATATTTTTTCTTTCATCCTGTCAGCTGTTATTTTAAGCCGAAACTAACTTGGCCGCATCCAACTATTCGTTTTCTCAACAGATTTGTCGAGTCGAACATGCCCACGATTTATAAGGCATCTTTTTATCAGGTTTATTGTCAAACACTTTTATCATGAGTCTCTGGCTCGGCAGATTGAGCAAGCACTCCCCGTGTTATTACTTCACTTTACTCTTTTTCAGTTCTTTTCTTAGGTTCTGTGCATGCGGCTCGCTGTCCATTGTTACTGTTTTACAAACCCTCAGAACAAAGAGTTTAAAAGCGTCAAAAACTTTTATTTCTTCTTTCGCTCTCGCTAAATTAAAACAATTCTGAGTTACTTTACATCTGCTTCCCTGATCACTGTATAATCGACATAACACGACAAGCGCTGACACAGAAAGCAACTTCAAGACACGTGCAGGCTTATGCACATAGAATGGTGCAAAAGTGCAGTAAAACGAAAAGATTCTATTAGTATAGGTCTCGCCCACTGATTATTGCCCAAATCAAACTGTTAATACAACGGATAGGGCAAAAACAAACAACAGAGAGCATTAATAAATAATAAATGAAAATACAAATTATAAAGGGTCTGTATGGGGGCATAGCTCTGTGTTAATTTCTCGGTACAACGACTGTCGTGAAAAAAAAATTTAGTTCCTCACTTACCAAGATGTTCTTAAAAGAAAGTTATGCATAATTGTTGGAAAAATATGTCCAAAACTCGAAGGTTTTTCAGTAAAAATTGAAGGCTATAAAAGCATAATTCTAACTCCTCAATTATTGAATATGAATATATGAAACATCATATATTGAACTGCGGATGAAAGATTAGATAGAACGGAAAGATTCTCGCAGTAAGTACGCAATTTAAGCAGTTGCGAAAAGAAAGCCTGCAAAAAATCAGGCTTGAACGGGATTCAAACTCATCACCTCTGCGATGCCGGTGCAGTGCTCTACCAACTGAGCTATCAAGCCAACTTAACTGGAAGCTGGGGCCCGTTTCTCGAAAGTCCAGGTAACTTATCCGGCCCGATAAGTGTATTTTGAAATGTCTTTTCGCCGATTACACAGTGACTACAAGCATGGTACTCGGCCAATGTTATTATAGAATTATATGATTTTAAAATTTAGTATTGAAAGCTAACAAGAATTAACCTCGTGCTAACAAACTTTTATCGCCAAAATCACTTATCGGGCCCGATAAGTTACCGGGTCTTTCGAGAAACGGAACCCTGGTCACATTGTGAGCTCGTAATAATTACCCGTGAATGTGATGAATAAATGAATATGAATATGTGAAAAATCATATATTGAACTGCGGGTGAAAGATTAGATAGAACAGAAAGATTCTCGCAGTTAGTACGCAACTTTTAAAAAGCAGTTTTCAAAAGAAAGCCTGCAAAAATTCAGGCTTGGACGGGATTCGAACCCATCACCTCTGCGATGCCCGTGCAGTGCTTTATCGTCCCAACTGAGCTATCAAGCCAACTGGGAGCAGGTCATACTGTGAGTTCGTAATATGCCCGTGAAGGATGAATAAATGAATATGAATACATCAAACATCATATATTGAACCGCGGATGAAAGATTAGATAGACCGGAAAGATTATCGCAGTAAGTACAAAACTTAAGCAGTTGCGAATTAGAAAAGAAAGGCTTGAACAGGATTGGAACCCATAACCTCTGCGATGCAGGTGCAGTGCTCTACCAACTGAGCTATCAAACCAACCGGGAGCTGGTCATATTGTGAGTTCGTGATATACCCGTGAATGATGAATAAATGAATATGAATATATGAAACATCATATATTGAACTACGGATGAAAGATTAGATAGAACGGAAATGGTCCATTGTAGTGAGTCAAATTCGTCTTCACAAGTCCAAACAAAAGCCTTTTGTTGTTTATTCCGCTTAGGGAATTGTTCCGAGACTCGGCGAAGATGAATTTCAAATCGTCACAAAATTGTCGGCGTGTCAAATCAGCGACACTAGGGGAGAGGGGTTTGGAAAGTTGCGGAAGGTTTACTATTATTGTTATTGACCCCAAGCAAGAAACCTGGAAATGCTAAATTATTTTATACGATTTTGGATCAGTTGATAATAGCGCACAGCACAACGTCGCAAAACAGTGAAGCTTTTATCGATGGTTTCACTTCAGGTCAAGAGTTGTGAATTTCAAAACTAACTTGTTACTCGTAAACAAAGGAAATGAAAACTCGCGCTTTGGATTGGAAAAATTGCCCGATTAGACCGTTTGATTGAAAAGGATCAATGTGGTCGTTGACATTTAGTCTTAAAACAAAAGCATCGGTTCCCGAGCGTGGCTCTTAAAGAAGAGGTGTTAGTTTAAAACCATCACGCTTTCACTCGCGACGCGACGCTTTCGCCAAATATTCAAATTTCGAACTCGTGCAGTCATCGGCTATCTTTGAATTTCCCTCGTGAATTTCGCTATTGTAATAACAGCGAGTTTGAATTTCCCTCCTGAATTAATAAGCCTTTGTTTGGCGTTAAAGCTATTGTTTCAAAATCTCCTTTTATGGCCGTATTTGCGACGCTAAACAAAGAGCATTGTCTTTGAATTTGATCAGCTTTTCTTGATACGGTTGCGAAATTTTGAGCCGAGATTTCGCCAAAGGAAACTTTAGACTTTCTTTATGACTAAATCCGCAAAACTCTGAGGCGATTAAGGCCATCCAAAGAGATATTCACCAGAATCAGCCGTTGGATGCCCCTGGCTTAATGAAAAGAAAACATTCTAGTGAAAGGTTTTGCTCATTGTCGTCCAAACCCCGCTATTCTCAGGTTTGTTTACTGCCGCTATACCCTTTAGTAAAAAAAAACAACAACATAATTTTAAACCGCTTTCTTTCATCATGAAAAATTAGGTAAATTAGCTCTTGGTGTTAAACACCCATTAAAAACTGCAATAAAGAAAACAGTTTGACAAACCGGGTAGACGTATTAGCTAATGATCTGCGTCAGTAACTGAATTCAAAAGCGCCTTTTGTTCCTTGCACCGGTGACGAGTCACCACATCTTAATGGCATAACTAAGAGTTATTGGATCGTACAATGACAGCAGCGGTATTGACCTGTGCTAGATGGAAGCTGGTCTATATGGATCGGCAACTGCAAAACAGATCATTGCTGGCAACCATGTGAGGAGAAGAGAAAGAGTCCATGTTATTACTCTCCAATCCCTGTTTACGCTATACCACGAAGCCTTTTTATAGGAACACCCACAATTGAGACAGTCTTGACAAGCTGCTGAGACGCTTAACTAAGCCTGTACAGAATTGGACCGAAGCAAAACAGACGAGGCCTAGGCACAACTGGCCAGCAGTATCGATTCTTTAAAGATCGTGGAGGAAATGAGCAGGTTTGATGCCAAAAAACTCCAACCAACCACTATTCAGAGTGATGAAGCAATACATAAAAATGGTGTTGGAAATGCTGCAATTCATCCGTGCCGTTAGGGCAGCAAACTGGGGATTACATCTAATGGCTTTTCAAACATTCACCAAGTACTTCTTTGTTCATGACAAGGTGAACTATGCACGAATGGTTCCCCTGTATTTAGAAGAGATGAAATCACTGAGATGAAACAGATCTTGAGGTCTACAATGAGTTTATGAAAGAAAACTGGGTGGTTAACAAAAATCCAGATGCACTCTTCTGTGCCCTTGGTGGTGACCACGCTTTGGAACACATCAACCGGTCAATGAAAGTTACTGGAGGATTGGTGGGTATTAGCCTGAACCCAAGTGCCCGAACAAAGTTCTTTCTCATTGTGCCAGAGCTTGCGAGACTTGCCGAGGAGGCTCAAGAGATGGCTGGAATCTCTTTAAAGACACCAAAGCGACACCATGCTCTTTCAGCCGCTACGTTTACGCACCAAAAGAAAGCACTTGAAGACTTTATTACGACGTGCAGATGCTTTACCAATCCATTTTCAGAGCAAAGTAATGACCTATTCAACCCAGTCACCAAAGTAGTCGTGCCTGAAAAGATCAAAGAAGTTCTCTGCAACCAGAGTCAGATTAGCCAGAAACTATGTGAAGCCTTTGTTTGCGACTGTATTTAATCAAACAAAATAAATCTGTGGTCAACCATGAAGAAGCATAAACTCGGTATGTGGAAGGACATGGGTAAGAAGATGAAGCTTTTCGTTGGAGACAAAGTGTTGGAGCTGCAAGAGGACAGATCCTTATTCGCACGAATAGTGGTGGTATGCAAATCAAGACCTGAGATCAACCTTAAAGAAGCAATTGGTCAGTATGAGATTTCTGTTGTACCCAGATCGTTGTTTGCGGCTGATGGGACAATGCATCATTGTTCCATGAAGAGCAGCTTGATGACCATTCTTGAGACACTACCCGTCGACGTGAGGGCTGTTGATGGTTCTATTGGAACGGATCCATCCCTAGTCGCTGAGCCATGTTCAGGATTCAACAGTGACAACCCAGAACCTGCAGAGGTCGCTTAAGTACAAATGAAAGTTGCAATTGTCGATGCAATGGCAGATTTACAGTCTATCAACAAACCAGATGAAATAAAGAGCTGTGCGCATTTAGCTGACCACTTCCTCAACTGTGTCTTGCAGAAGTACAGTGACAGTGATTAGGTTCGCTTAATTTTTGATTTATACCTGATGTGCCATCATCACTGAAGATGCCTACTCGTGCGAGGAGACAAGAAAGACAGCAGCCAGTCGCGTATCACATCACAGACACCACAAACATAGCCAAAGTCCCAACGAAGAAGCTGCTTTCTCATGTTAACACAAAACCGGAGCTAAGTCTTATCTTGCTCTGAAGATGATGAACACAGACGATTGGAAAACGTATAGTTGTGGCATGGGTAAGTCAATACAAAGCTACTTACAAAGACATGTACCACCTTCACTTACAGCAATCAAGAGAAAGCTGATACGAAATTATTGCTGCATGCCTTGGATAGCCTCAGGTGCCACCAGAATCCACATCCATTCCCCAGACATGAATGTTTTTGTCCTGTCTCTAAGGCGTTATCCTGAATTGTGTGAGGATGCAGCTTTCGTAACTGGAGTAGGAAATAGTCATTGAGTCCATGGCGTACAATTCCATACATCATGGCCGCCGCGAAGGGGCACACGCGCTGAATCCAGTCTTAAAATTTAAACGCCGATCAAATTCTTAACAAAGAAATAAGTGGAATTTTGCCCTACCTTGATTTATTCGTCTTTCCCAAGTCAGAACGATACAACATTTCCACGTTCCACAAATCTGAACGTAGAGACAACTATATCTAGTAACAGTCCAACCGTATTATTTTTGCTTTTGAGCTCCTGAACAACTTTATTATTTACAGTAAAAACCGACAAGTTCGCCATACTTCGCTTCTTCTCATTGTCTAGCCAGAGCCAGAGTGCGTGTACACATTCTCAACTTATCTCCTTCTCAGAAGCGCTGGTCAGTTTCCACAAATCGCCTTCCAAAGTTTAGATTTGTAAGCTTAATTTCATCGCAAGTACAATGCCAAGCGGGTTAAATATCGGTTAAAACATGTCTTGCTTTCTTTAGCCCGTGACATCTGAAGGGACCGACGAACTGAAGGGTTTATCAGCCTTTTCACCGTTGTAAACATCGGCCGCCAAGTCGAAACTGTTCAGTTTATGTTCAGCTTACATGACAGATTTTTGCTCCACTTCTAAGTACGCTGTACAGCTTTTCCAGTGGTTTTGGGCTTATTCCAAATCGCGTGACAAGGTGGTGTGACAATACGGCTAATGATTGCGCAATGATTCAATAACAAGAAAACACGGGTTTTTATTCTTTTCAACTTGCCTTTTATTTCAATATTTGCTAAATAATATAATTTTATCGCTTAATAGTCAATTCTACGGATTTTTACGTATTTTATTGAAAGGAAAAGAAAAACTGCGTGAGCCCACACATCGAGCCGCTGACTGTATGGAATTGTGGGCCATGATTACACTACGATCAATTGTTGAAGCGCTCGGTCCTGACAGAACAGCAACCTTGCCAGGATTCCATGCACTAATTGGAGCAGACAACAGGATAAGGAAAGCAAGTATGTTACAAAAAGTTCCAGCAAGCAGGTCCAGAAATTATTACTGCTCTTGCAGATTTTGGTACAAGTGAAAAGCCGACTAAAACTACCGAGGCTGCCCTTGAGCACTTCGTCTACCAATTGTATGTACCTAATACAGTGATTACCCAAGATTGGTATGCTAGTTGGTGGTTGTTCAGGAAAAAAAACAGGTACAATCTGACAGATTACCTACTGTACCAAGGCTGCTATACACGAAGCATTAATGAGAGCACATCACCAAGCTATGGTATGGAACAATGACAAGGTAACCAACCCTGAATTACAATCGCCGCAAGATTACGGTTGGATGATGGAAGACAACGAATGATTACCGGTGATGTCAAGACTGCCAGCAGCAAAACCAATTCTTATCTCTGGCTGGGACCATCTGGTTTTGGTTGAATTACAGTCGTAAAAATGTTTACAGCACACTGTAACGTAACACGTGATTTGAGTGATCCTTGTAGTAAATTATACACAGCATGAAAAAAGAAATTTACTTCTAGTTAAAGCTAGCAGAAAGCTGCTGAAAATTCACCTTTAAGCAGCTTTATGCCGTCTTTACTTTTTTTAAAGCTGACCTTTACACCAGCTTTATACTCAAGTTTAAAGCTTACTTAAAGAGACCAAAACTTTTAAGTGAACTTTAAGTTGGCGTAAATCTCCTTACATGTCAACTTTAGGCAGATACTAAACTTAGCTTAAAGTTAGTTTAAACCTCGCTTTACATCGATTTAAGGGCAATTTAAGGGCCTTTTCATATGAGCCCGGTAGGTGGGACGAATTTTGTCTTCTGTTCATATGCGAAATTTAATCCCGGTTATCGACATGAAAAATGTCCTAAAGGTCCAAAATACCCGTGGACCCGCGTTCCGACTTAACATAACATTTATTCAGGAGGCTTCAACACAAATACAAAAACATCCTGAATAGGGAAATCGTGGGGTTAATCCTGTATAAAAACAATTTCCCTGACTTGTCAGCGACCTTACAAGCCATGCTCGGTTAAAATTGTTTCCCCAATGTCAGTCCCGGTATCCGGGCTGGAGTGTTTCTTGTGTGCTTCACTGCACGACAGCACAATATCCAGAAAAGATGTAGAATGGAGTAGAATAGTCTTAGATTACTTGTAGGGTAGACGTAGAATGGAACTGAATAATTGGAGAATTGTCGTCGAGTGTCTTACACCCTTAAAAAAAGCAGTTTTTACTATCTTTATTAAGCTTTATTTCTTCTTCCTTTTTCAAGAAAACAATTATTTTCCTTACTCCTGTTCTACCGTCGGCTAATCATCCATATAACAAGTTAACTATTGACACTGAAAACAAATAAGAGACATCGACGCACTGGCTTATGTATGTAGATTAATAAAAGTTAAACATGGACCCCAAAAGAAAACATTAGAACAAAACAATTAAAAAAGCATATCTGCTAAGTTTGATCTTTTGGAATGCTTTAGCTGAAAATTTATGTCACAGAAAAGTTAAGTAAACAGAATCTGATTTCACGAATGTACGAAATGTTGTCGGCCTTACGAAAATGCTAGCTGGTCAAATACTTCGCATTTTAATCGAGATATTCGTCTCTCTGAAAACAAAAGGAACTAGTGCGCCAGTGTTACGAAATTGTAAGCTGTCGTTTTAATTTGCCGAAGAAAACTTTAGACTTTCTTTTTGGCTAAATTCCTGAAATTCTGAGGCGATTAAGGCCATCCAAGGAGACATTCACCAAAACGAACAGTTGAGAGCTGCTGGTTTAATAAAAAAAAATATTCGATTGATAGGTTTGGCTCTTTGTCGTCCACAGGGAAATTTAAGCCAAGGATCAGTTAACTTTGTCGGGCTATTCAGGGATTATCAGAGTTCCTTGTTGGGTATTTTACGGATATAATGTCCTTTTGAACCTTAGCATTGACAATATCATTAAACAAAGAGTAAAGTTAACTTAGGATACAGCACAGGTTCATGCCCGATCAATTTTTTCCGTGTCCATGTACGTTATACCATTCGAAAGGTTTCGATCGGTGCATTTCACAGTAAATCTTACTAACTGAAACAAGTTTTCGCTTAGAGAGAAATTGGCTCAATTGTCAAGAGAAATATTTCAACTGAATAGTATCACACAGTAGCTTGATTTTGCATCTCTCAGGGCGCAGAAAGATAAAAACGGTCAGAAATTTTTTAAAAGAAATTGTTCATTTTATTAAAACCAGGACCATTGGTTTCTTGGTCGGACATGGGGTGACTACGGCACATATATCATCTCATATCTATCGCGCGCTCCAGAAATATTTGTTGACTGTAGCATAACCAAAGGCAAGAAGGTTAAGATTCTTGAGTCCATGTAATGAGCGAGTTATAGCGTGCGAACAGATAAACGTTCAACAATACTTCATATTTACTGAGATCGCTCAACGAATCGATGTTTAGCCCTGCAAAAAGAGCGCTCAATTTGCATGCCGTCGTTTAATTAGGTTTTAATTATCATGTTTCCCGCCAACTAACTCGGTCTTGTAAAAAAGCTTTCCATGCGTTGTTACCGTTTTACTATCGCTAAAAAAACGCAATTTGCAATTCACTACCCTTGATATCATTTCTTTTTTTCTTTTTTTTTTCAAGTAAACTTAATCAATTCACTTCTTTAATTTACGGGAATACACCAGATCTCCCGATCAATAATCATGATGAGCGCCGACTCAGGTAGCAATTAAAAGACATCTGCGTTACAGTTTCTGCACGTAGACTCCTGAAAAGTTCAACAAAGGAAGTTTAATTTTCCATCGATATATTTAACAAATTGACGTTGTCTGAAACCAATAATGATAATAGAGCGAGTGCGACGAAAACAAATAAAGCAGCAACACTATACGATGGGTCTTTACTCAGTTGGAGCAATCAGCTCTGACGGTTGAAGATAAAAACAATATCATTTGATGACGGTTACTTAATTTCTTACCATTAGATCGCCTCGCCAAATTTGTCGGCTGAACGGCAAATTAGGGGAACGAGAGACAATTTCTGTTAAAAGGCGTTAAGACATTGTCGGGCAAAGATGGCCAAAATTCAAAAGGGTTTTGTAGGAACTCAAGGAAATAAATCGTTTTACGGGTCAGAACTGTTTAGAAAGGTTTGGCAAACTTCAAGTGGGCAAAGATTTCACTGAAACATCAGTTTTGCAGGGTAGACCGGAAGTAATTCGCAGTTTACACAGTCATATCCTTCAGGCGACAAATGGTAAACAGCGTCTGTCTGTTTTCTTTCCATTTTTGTCTTTTTATTTAATTTCTGTCCAACATCCCGAATTACTACACCCTTCACCTTTTTAATGCACTTTTCTCTTCAAAAGAATCAGTCGACAAAATCAAACTGAAGCAGTGAAAAACTATGGGAAAAATATATTAGATTTTCGCTATGGTGCGAAATTAATGTGATAAACAAAAACGTTTTGCACCTATGTGTGAAGAAGGAGAAAATTAAAGAGAGACAATGTGAAGCAACGTTTCTGCATATCTTTAGTAACTAAACAACATGAGGAAGAAACAAGGTGTGACCTTCTCATTTAAGGCCCGAATGGGAAAGATTAGACTTCGCCGGAGTTATACACTGTAAAAAGAAATAAGATCATGTCGTCGTAAAATCAGGTACCCAGAACACGAGTTTGTTTAGAATTTAAACTTCCCGGTTCGATCGACACTTAGTGAATAACTTTTCCAGCAGAAAACGAAGACAGAAACGCTGACAAAAGAAAAAAAAGAAAAAAATACAAATGTCAAAACAAAGAGAGCTTAGAGATAAAATGACTGATGTGAATACAGGACCAAAAAACTTTGAAAGATAACATAAATTGCTAACCATCTCGCGTTAAATTAAATGTTTTTGAAATATTCCTGTGAGCGACGCCGTTCAGAATGCTATTTGTGGTTTTCCGTTGACGTTTTTGGGGGTGGAAATTGATCTGAAAAAGGATTAAAGGTTTTTACGTGTGCATATTTTTTGTTTGCTAAAAGTATATTTCTTGAAACAACTAATACTTTGTTCTATCGTCAGACGATGAGCTCATTTCGCGGCCGCATTAGATTTAACTTAACTTTACAGACAGTTTTTCTGTTACTGCTTTTTTGTTAATCCGTTATTAAAAACAACGTATGTTTCTAGTTTTTTTTCTCTCGGTTTTATAATTTTCTTGAACACTTGGCTCCTTTGCCTGCTTACTCGAAACAGATAAATATAATTAATGAACGGTTACCGCCGTTTATTAAAAAATTGTTCAATTCTCTACAAAAAAAACTGCTCAATGAAAATCAACTCGAAGAAAACGGACACATCCAACTGCAACTAAATATTCAATAAATGACCCCCATCCACTAGCGGTGGATTTCCATTCTTAGGTAATTTATTTCTTGCTATAGTCGTAAATTTATCTTAGTTTATGTGCCAAATAGCCTTAGAAACAATTTCGCTCTTTGCAACACAAGGGGACATTCAACGAGACTTTTAAGCATTGATACTTAAAATGTCTTCTGTGTTTCCAGATGGTTTGGTGGCCTTCTAGAGGCGTATTTGAGTAAGGTAATATAGTATGATATGTTCAATACTTTAACTGAAAATTTAAGTTTTAGAAACTGGAATCTCATTTTCCGAATGTATGAAATGTTTTCATCGCATTTTCATCGAGACATTCGCCCCTGCGAAAACCAAACGATCTAGTGTACCAGTGTTACGACATTTTGAGAAAAATTTTTCCGAAGACAACTTTAAACTTTCTTTATGACTAAATCC